>NC_044996.1:21811366-21997359 GCF_008728515.1 Papio anubis
AGGCAGGCCAGCCTCCTTGAGCTGTGGTGGGCTCCACCCAATTCGAGCTTCCCGATGGCTTTGTTTACCCACTTAGGCCTCAGCAATGGTGGGCGCCCCTCCCCCAGCCTTGCTGCTGCCTTGCAGTTAGATCTCAGACTGCTGTGCTAGCAATGAGGGAGGCTCCGTGGGCATGGGACCCTCTGGGCCAGGTGTGGGATATAATATCCTGGTGTGCCGTTTGCTAAGACCCTTGGTAAAGCGCAGTATTAGGGTGGGAGTTACCCAATTTTCCAGGTGTTGTGTGTCTCAGTTTCCCTGGCTGGGAAAAGGTCTTCCCTTTCCCCTTGTGCTTCCCAGGTGAGGTGATGCCTCGCCCTGCTTCAGCTCTCGCTGGTCGGTCTGCACCAGCTGACCAGCACTGATTGTCCGGCACTCCCCAGTGAGGTGAACCCAGTACCTCAGTTGAAAGTGCAGAAATCACCTGTCTTTTTTGTCACTCATGCTGGGAGCTGGAGGCTGGAGCTGTTCTTATTCGGCCATCTTGGGTGCGTCCGAGTAAGCTTCTTAATCCTGAATTCTAATTTGATTGCGTTGTGGTCTGAGAGACAGTTTGTTATCATTTCTGTTTTTTTGCATTTGCTGAGGAATGTTTTACTTCCAATTATGTGGTCAGTTTTAGAATAAGGGCTATGTGATGCTGAGAATAATGTATATTCTGTTGATTTGGTCTGTAGATGTCTATTAGGTCCACTTGGTCCAGAGCTGAGTTGAAGTCCTGAATATCCTTGTTAATTTTTTGTCTCGTTGATCTAATATTGACAGTGGGGTGTTAAAGTCTCCCACTATTATTGTGTTGGAGTCTAAGTCTCTTTATAGGTCTCTAAGAACGTGCTATATGAATCTCGGTGCTCATGTATTGGGTGCACATATATTTAGGATAGTTAGCTCTTCTTGTTGTATTGATCCCTTTACCATTATGTAATGCCTTCGTCTTTTTTGATCTTTGTTGGTTTAAAGTCTGCTTCATCTGAGACTAGGATTGCAACCCCTGCTTTGTTTTACTTTCCATTTGCTTGTTAAATCTTCTTCCATCCCTTTATTTTGAGCCTATTTGTGTCTTTGCACATGAGATGGGTCTCCTCAATACAGCACACTGATGGGTCTTGACTTTTTATGCAATTTGCCAGTCTGTGTCTTTTAACTGGAGCATTTAGCCCATTTATATTTAAGGTTAATGTTGTTATGTGTGAATTTGATCCTTATGATGCTAGCTGGTTACTTTTCCCATTAATTGATGCAGTTTCTTCATAGTGTCCATGGTCTTTACAGTTTTGTATGTTTTTGCGATGCCTGGTACTGGTTTTTCCTTTCTATGTTTAGTGCTTCCTTCAGGCACTCTTGTAAGGCAGCCAATTGGTGACAATCTCTCTCAGCATTTGCTTGTCTGTAAAGGATTTTATTTCTCCTTCGCTTATGAAGTTTAGTTTCGCTGGATATGAAATTCTGGGTTGAAAATTGGTTTTTTAAAGAATGTTGAATATTGGCCCCCGCTCTCTTCTGGCTTGTAGGGTTTCTGCAGAGAGATCTGTTGTTAGTCTGATGGGCTTCTGTTTGTGGGTAACCCGACCTTTCTTTCTGGCTGCCCTTAACATTTTTTCCTTCATTTCAACCTTGGTGAATCTGATGATTATGTTTATTAGGGTTGCTCTTCTGGAGGTGTATCTTTGTATTTCCTCAATTTGAATGTTGGTCTGTCTTGCTATGTTGGGGAAGTTCTCCTGGATAATATCCAGAAGAGTGTTTTCCAACTTGGTTCCATTCTCCCCGTCCCTTTCATTTACCCCAGTCAAACATAGGTTTGATCTTTTCATATATTCCCATATTTCTTGGAGGCTTTTGTTTGTTTCGCTTTATTCTTTTTTTTCCCAATCTTGTCTTCACGCTTTATTTCATTAAGTTGATTTTCAATCTCTGATATCCTTTCTTCCACTTGATCGATTTGGCTGTTTATACTTGTGTATGCTTCATGAAGTACTTATGCTGTGTTTTTAGCTCCATCAGGTCATTTATATCCTCCTCCAGACTGGTTATTCTAGTTAGTAATTCCTCTAACCTTTTTTCAAGGTTCTTAGCTTCCTTGCCTTGGGTTAGAACATGCTCCTTTAGCTCAAAGGAGTTTGTTATTACCCACCTTCTGAAGCTTACTTCTGTCAGTTCGTCAATGTCATTCTCCATCCATTTTTGTTCCCTTGCTTGCCAGGAGTTGTGAACCTTTGGAGGAGAAGAGGTGTGCTGGTTTTTGGAATTCTCAGCCTTTCTGCGATGGTTTTTCCTCATCTTCATGAATTTATCTACTTTTGGTCTTTGATGTTGCTGACCTTCGTATGGGGTTTCTCTGTGGATGTCCTTTTCGTTAATGTTGATGCTATTCCTTTCTCTTTGTTAATTTTCCTTCTAACAATCAGACCCCTCTGCTGCAGGTCTGCTGGAGTTTGCTGGAGGTCCAATCCAGACCCTGTTTGCCTGGGTATCATCAGTGGAGGCTGCAGAACAGCAAAGATTGCTGCCTGTTCCTTCATGAGGAATGTTATGAAGGCATAGTAAGCCTTCTTCAATATTTAATTGTCTGCATACTGATGGATATTTTTAGGGATGAAGTTAAGTGTTCTTGTTTGCAGTGGATACAATGCTTATGAGGAAAGTAGAGCTCTTTTTAAATAGAGTCTTTTGGGTAGAAACTCCCTTGGTGAAGTTCCTGAAGTCTTTTACTTTGCTGATCCTCAATTCAGTTTCATCAGCTTACCCAGAGTTTATCAAACTTTGGAGGAATGATTTTAACAACCAAATTTGGCCAGATGCAGTGGCTCATGCCTATAATCCCAGCATTTTGGGAGGCCAAGGCAGGAGGATCACTTGAGGCAAGGAGTTTAAGACCAGCCTGGGCAACACGGTGAAACCCCGTCTCAAAAAAAAAAAAAAAAAAAAAATTAAGCTAGTGGGGTGTGTCACTGTGTACCTGCAGTCCGAGTTACTCAGGAGGCTGAGTTGGGAGGATCACTTAAGCCTAGGAGGTGGGGGCTGCAGTGAGCCATGATTGTGCCACTGCCCTTGAGCCTGGGCAACAGAGTGAGACTCTGTCTCTTTAAATAAATAAATATGTAATAAAAGTGGAAAAAAACAGGCAAATGTATAAGTCACTGATCTGTAACTCTAACGTGACAGTTTATTTACTAATTGTATTGCCAACTGACACTGATTATTCAGACCCTTAAGATGCACTCTTGTGTGAGGATTTCACTCAAGACACCAAATTATAGACAATGAATGTTACATGGAGAACAGAGTTGAAATACTTCCATGTATATTCTCTCTGAGAAAACCACCTCTTTTCCAGGAGAGGTTGTTCTGCAGAGTGTGCCAGATCCCAATCCTGAAGAATCCGAGCACCTTTTGAAATTGTATTCTGGGGGTGAGGCCCTGCTTGTTTACCTTGATCAGACAGGTGAATTTCCTCAGCTTCCTCAGCCGTTGATTTCTAAATGGTCTCTTGCTTTGAGTTGCAGATAAGCTTTCTTGATGTAGATCCTTTCCGTTTTCTTTGTAGGTACTTCATGGTTCAGACTTTCACTACTGCAACTACAGTTCCCGTAAAGTGATTACTATGTGCTAGATTGTGTACTAAGTGTTTTCCATGAAATACTTAGTTGTCACGTCAACCCTACACAGGTCTGGCCAATAAACATTTCTGCAGTAATTGAAATTTTCTATAATATCAGCACTACCTAACTCTGGTAACTATTAACACATGTTAATATCAAGCACTTAAAATATTTCTAGTGCGACTAAGAAACTGAAGTTTTAATTTTGTTTAGTTTTGATTAATTAAAATGTAAAAAGCTAGTGTGGCCAGTGGCTATGGTATTGAGATGATGCAGATACAAGTACTTTGATTCTCATATTGCATGTAGAGAAGCTACAGTTCAAAGAAATTAAATAATTTTCTCAAGGTCACAGAACTTGCAAATGGCAGAGCAGGGATTTGATTCTGAAGTCAATGTCCTTATGCCTATAGTGTTTGGCCACTATTTAGACTGTGCCTGCTCTTTTTGTATCCAAATTTGTAAAGAAACACCTCTGGTACATTTGCAATTAACCATTCAAAGAAATAAAACTGATAATTATACAATAAAGGACAACAGTCATTAAAACAGCACTACCCTGGTCCCAAAATAGAAGTATGACTAATGGAACAGAAGAAAAAGTATACAGGTATGAAAATAGATGTTCATGTGTTATCTTTATATTCATATATTACTGTGATGAACTGAGCATCACAAAAGAATAAGAAAGGAAGAACTATTTAATGATTTGGGAAAAACTGGTTATCAATTAAACATCCATAAGCTCCTAACCTGGCACATTGTATGAAAATATATTTCAAATGGCTTAAGATTCAATTATTAAAGAACAAACTTGTTTAAATAGTCAAATCACAGACAAGAAACAGCAGAAAATTCATTTAAGAAACCATCTGTTCCATGGTAAGTTCTGAAGAAATCATGAAGGAAAAAATTACAGATTTGACTGCTTAAGAAGTAAAGACTAATGAAGAATAAAAATATACTTAGAATAAAAAGGAAAACAGATTTGGGGAATATTTGCAATGAATAAGAAAGACAAGGGTGATAATTACATTATCAATAAGAAAACCTTAAGATACCCAGGAAAGTTAATGGAAAAGAACGTGAACAGACAGTTCACACACCAGGGGATATAACTAGTGATTGAGCTTATAGGGAATAGTTGAAATAGGGCTTTTCAAAGAGGTACAAATTAAGTGATGACAAGATAGCATCTTATACCTTTTGAATTAGCAGACATTTCAGAAAATAATAATTCTTTGTGTTGAAGATAAGGCAGAAAACTGCTGTATATGTTGCCTGCGGCAGCTAAAATTACTCTAATTTAGGAAGCAAATTTGATGAAGTAATCAAGAACCATAAAAATGTTCATTCAGTCTGGCTTAATAATTCGCCCCTGAATATTTATCTGAGGAAAAAATCCTAAGGAAAATTCACCTCCTTTTATCATCAAACCTTTAAAGTAGAGGAAAGGCCATATATTAAATAATGTGAAGATTTTAATTTGTAGAGTTAGCCCTAATAAGGAAAGGAAGGGAAGCAATCTAAAATGCTGAGTCTTTGGTGAAGGCCATTAAATATATTATGATACGTATACTCTGTAGAATATTATGCATCTGGTAAAGTGATAATTATGGCCACTGTGTAGCAGCATGGAAAATGTTTATAATGGCAAATGAAAAACAGCAGGATACACATTTGTATCTTGTCTAAAATTTTCAACCCAGTCAAAAGATACACATGCGGGCCAGGTGGTGGCTCATGCCTGTAATCCCAGCACTTAGGGAGACCAAGGCAGGCAGATCACTTCAGGTCAGGAGTTCAAGACCAGTCTGGCCAACATGGCGAAACCCCTTCTCTACTAAAAAAATATAAAAATTAGCCGGGTGTGGTGGCATACTATGCCTGTAATCCCAACTACTCGGTAGGCTGAGGCAGGAAAATCACTTGAACCTGTGAAGTGGAGGTTGTGGTGAGCCGAGATTGTACCACTATGCTCTAGCCTGGGTGACAGAGCAAAACTCCATGTCCAAAAAAAACACAACAAACAAACAAAAAAAACTCCCACATGCATAAGGACCCAGACAAAACAGTTGGTATGTTAGGGTCGTGGGACTTCTTTTTATTTTTATTTACTTTTGTCCTATTTTCTCAACAAACACAAACTGGAAATGGAAACACAGTCACAGAAATGAAGGATATTCATAAAACATTGTTTCCTGTTGGAAGCGGCCTTTTTTTCTCCTTTGCCCTCAGACGCGTACTCCTCATTTTGATGAGCAGCAAGTGATCAGAATTATCCAGCCTTCAGTCAAACATAATCTGTAGAAGAAAGCACTGCTTTATGCAAGGAGATTTACTGTGTGATGGTTGGCAAAAGAAAGGATGCACAAAGGCTCTGTGTGGGCAAATTTAGCAGAGGTACTGAAAACGAAAGGAGAGCCCATCTGGTAGAATGTGCTGTGGCAAGTTAAACTGAGTTTTATGAACATGAAATACCAGAAGAAAATCCAAACGCCCTGGACTTGGAAAAAGCCCATCTGAGGCACTATAAAACCAATCAACTACAGACTGACAATATGCCGCTCATAAGCTCAGATATGCCCATTACTAGGGAGAGCATCATTCAAGCCAGATTCTGCAGAGCTCATTTGATGTGGATTTCCCTTAGGGGAAAAAAATCAAGAAATTACCCACCGTGTCCCCCACACATGTGCAGATGCCTGATACAGAGCTAATGTTTCAATAAATATGGTGAATGCATAATGATCTGGAAGGCATTGGTTTGGCTTCTGCCTCACATTCATTAGTGAACTCTCACACCCAAACCGGACAACTAGACTTGGGTATGGATATAAGGAGCCATTTTTCCCTCCCTCCCTACCTCCTTTCCCCACTTGCCTTTCTCTTTTTCCTCCCAATTCTTTTCGTTCTTTCCTCTCCCCTTCCTCCTTCTCTCCCTTCCTTCCCTCTGTCCCTCCCTCCCTCCCTGACTTCCTTCCTTCCTTCCTTCTTTCCTTCGTTTATTTCTCTCTCCCTCCATCCCTTCTTTGCTTTATTTCTCTCTCCCTCCCTTCCTCCCTTCCTCCCTCCCTTCCTTCTTTTCTTCATTCCTTCTTTCCTGTCCCTCCCTCCCTCCCTCTTCCTCCCTTCCTTCCTTCCCTCCTTCCTCTCACTCTCTCCCTCCCTCCCTTTCTTTCCTCCTGCTTTAGCCTGTATGTCTGGAATACTTTATAGTTCCACTACGCTTTCCCCCTTATTTCGTCCTGATGTTCCTCCAATTCTCCAATTCCTCTATTTTTACTCTGAGGCTCTTTTGAGTGCATGTATCCTCCATATTCAGCTACTTCTGCTTTTCCCAACCCTTAATGCTTTGATTGCTTCCATTAGAGTGTCAATAAATTTGTCGTGATCCTTGTCTATATATAGTTCTTCCTTGTATTTCAAGTCCCTTTATGATAACTCTGCTACAAGTGTGCTTTCAATGGCACAGTAGTTCTGCTGTGGCTTTGGGGCTGGTTTGGTTTTCTTTTCAAGGAGATAGCTACGTGTGGTAACTTGATTGAGGAAGGGCACAAAAGCAGTCTAAGTGTTTGAAGGACTGTCTCTGGGAAGAGGAGCTTAGCTATTCCCATGTGGCTAGAAAGGGCACAACAAATCCCACTGGGAGGTGGACTTAGACTCTGTAAAAGAAAGCATATTCTAATATAGCAGGCCAAGGACAGAATGGGCTATTTCCAGGGCGGACATATCTGGGTGTTCAGTTTGTGCATTGTTCCAAGACACCTGGATGAGAAAATGAATGGGAGCTGAAATGCAGGCTGTGCTTTGCTCACTAAGCCCTGTGCTCTGGAGTGAAGCCATGCCGACCTGGAAGAACGGGTGCCTAGAGAAGTTTGCTATACCACATAAAGACACCATTATGTACTAGTGGTAGCCTTAGCTATCCCAGGAGGGGATATTGTCTACTGTTGCAGAACAAGGGAGCAAATAGATGAACTTGTGTGCTAGAGGAAGTGCTTGCCTCTTCTCCACCATCTCCACATTTCCTGGGTGTGCTTTGATTGTACTACACTGCCAAACAATCCCTTTTTCTAAACTCGTCTGTGCCAATCTTGCATCTTCTTATCTCACATATGCTAACAACATCCACATTAAGACTCTCAACTTCCCCGAGATGGATAGGTGCCATCACATACCGTGCTGGATTGAATTCTCATTTCAGGGAATGCATCTTCTTTCTTCTTTTCAAAGAGGATCAGCATCCCATTCTTGCCCACCACCTAGTACTTTGTTAGGAACACAGGAGGTAAGGCAAACTGAAAGCACTTTGAAAACTATGAAGAATTTTTTCATCAATGTCGTTAGACAAGATCCTGTTACACTGGGAAGTCAAGAGGCTTTACTGGCATTTAGTGCCTCTTGTTTCACCATCAAGATTCCCTGTCGACAACAGTTCATAGTTGAGTCTCTATTCATCAGACTTTCTGCAGAGTTGACGTACACACCATTTATTTGGCTCTCAGTGTATAACATTTGGTAGTGAGTCACCCTTTCCTGTGTACATCTTGTTTACCCCAGATAGACTGTAAACTCCTGGACCAATTCAGGGAACCACATACTAGTTGCCTGCTGTGGAAAGGAAATGCTTTATTTCAGAAAGTCACTTCTCTCCATGAGGAAAGAACAGTGAGGGTTATTTTAAATTGTTGTAGTTGAATTCCACATGGCAACTGAGATGGTCCCAAGATTTGGGCCATGTCAATTTAGGGAGTAGGTAATTAAAGGCAGTCCAACAATTCCGCAAATTTATAGTTAGGTGCCATGCCATACACTGTCTTGGAATTCCCCACAATGACATTGTGTAATGTATACTTTTTGAATTCAATTGAATTTATCCTTCCTTCCACCTTTCCTCCCTTCCTTCAACAAATATTCATTGAGACTGTGCTATGTTTCAGTCTTTGTTCCAATGAACAAAAACAGACAAAAGTCTGTGCCATCATGGAACTTTCTATTCTTGTCCAGATCTGCCATTTACTAGCTGTGTGTAGACTCAACGAAATCACTTCCCTCTCTGGAACAAGTGTGTTCTTCTTTGTACACTGAAGGTTTCACAAATGTTTCCATTTTTCCTTCCTACTATTTTTTCTTTAATCAACCTCCGTACTTTTAATTGCTTTCTTGATCATCTATTTTCGCCTACTATCCAGCACTGTAAGGAAAATAACAAGGATGCCCTTTTTCAATGGTTCACCTTTGGGTATATTTATATCCATGTTTGACTAGATCATTCCTTTTTTAATATCATCAATTTGTTTAGCCCAAAGATAGTGGCTGTTGTATTTCCATCTTGAGTACCAAGCTCACAATGAGCTGTTACTCAGTTTTTGAAGTATTTTCTCCCATTATAACATCAGCCTTCTTTCGTTTATTTCCTTTAGTCCTCTGTCCTGAGAGCATCCCCCAGAGTTATAGCCTTGGATTCTCAAGCTGCAGGAGATTGCCTGTTTAACCATGACAAATACTCAGGACAAAATTGAGCCTTTTTTGTCTTATAATTTTATTTGTTTAAATCTTGACTGCTTATAGTAAATATCCTCTCAAAGATAATTTCATTTCCAAACAATTTGGTACCTGATTTGACGCAGCTTGAGTGTTTATTTTGAGGATATCGTTTTTCTTTTTTAATGAGTTCCCCAAAATAGCTTTTAGTGTTTTTACGTCTTTCTTTTTCTTCCCTGGCTATCAGTGGGATTGTAGTTAACATTGCTGGAGGATTATTAGTTTATTAATAATAATTGTCTCTTAAATTTCTCTTTTGGCAGCAGCATTTGGTCATTATTGAAAAAATAGAGCTTTTAAAAAATGGAATGACTTTAAGGAATCTGAAGAAAAGATAAATGTACTCCTGCATGATTTTTATACTGTTTGCAGTCCAGTGATCATTCTCACATTGTTTAAGTTTCAGTTTCAAGGTGCGTTGTCCCCTTTTATCCGCGGGGAATGTGTTCCAAGACCCCTGGCGGATGCCTGAAACCCTATATAAAGTATGTTTTTTCCTACACATAGTTACCTATGATAAAGTTTAACTTATAAATTAGGCACAGTAAGATTAACGACGACAACAATAAAATAGAACAATTATAATAATATGCTGTAATAAAAGTTATGTGAATGTAGTCTTTTTCTCTCAGAATATCTTATACTGTGATCACGTATTTCCTGACTGTGAGTGACCATGGCTCACTGAAAATTGAAAGTGAAACCACAGATAAGGGTGGGGACTACAATAGTAAGGTAAGATTGGTATTAATATATTGTCTGAGCAAGGCAACTAAATGTGTTCTTTTTGGAATGCATACTATTATAATTCAGGTTTAATTATTAAGCAGCATTGGTCTAAAGGGATGAAGGTTCTGTTTTCGACCCATAATTTAACACATGTCAAGTTTGAATGTACATGGTAACTCAAAAAATGACCTGCCTTTGGTTGTTGTTTCCAGGATGCTGTGAGCGTTGCAATTGTCAATAAGGAAAGCACTGACCAACTCCAGGAACCACATCTAGTTGCCGGGCATGGAAAGGAAATGCTTTTATTTTAGAAAGTCACTTCTCTGCATGAGCAAGGAACAGTGAGAGTTATTTTAAACTATCATAGTTGAATTCCAAATGGCAACTGAGGTGGTCCCAAGATTTGGGTTGTGTCAATGTAGGGAGTAGAGGATTAAACGCAGTTCAACAATTTTATGAATTTCTAGTTAGTAGGTGGCTGGGAACTGTTTATTATTGTTAATGTTATTGAAAAATCAGTTGTTTCATATTAATACATCATCCCTTATCCAGTCCTCCAGCCCCAGTGAATCCTGTGTTGATATAGCAATGTGCTTATAGTGCCATTTTACTGAATCAGTTGTTAAACAAGTATTTATGCAATGCCTACTATTTTACAGACATTATATCACATTATATCAGGCACTGGGGAATTTATGTTGGTGAATAAATAGACATGGTTCCTGCTCTCGTGAAACTTAAAATCTGGTCTTTTTAAGCAAGCCATTTCACTTTTCTGAGAGTCAATTTCATTATCTTAAAATAGGCATAATGCCTATCTGGAAGGATTGTGGTGAGAATAAAATGAGACTGTGTCTATAAAGCACTGGCGTGATGTTTGGCACATAGAACATGGTAGAGCCTCAAGAAATGATGGCTTTTATAATCATTGTGAGTGCTGGAGAGCCCCGGTGCAGGTCAGTGGTTTGAAGAGCTATTGAAGAGGTTCTTGGTGAAGGTTCACCCCTTGGAGTATCTCCACTAAATCCACTGAGTGGGAAGATTTGAAGGTAACAGGCTACGGGGATTGAACTTTTCCCACGTGGACTTTTTTTTTTTTTTTTTTTAGGAAGACAAGAGCATTTTTTTATTAGAAGAGAACATAGGAACTTCTAACATGCTGGTAATGTTCTATATTTTGAGTTAGATGTGTTTACACAATCACTGAGCAGACCCACTGTGATTTCTGCGTTCTTTTGTATATTGTGCTTCCAGGCAAATATTATTTAAAATTCAAGTTCACAACTAATATACATATGTGATCTCATATATATGAATACTTCTGTATAAAATAATATCTATACATTATTTATAAAATACATTATATTTAAAATAGTCTGTGTTCATAGCTGATAAGTGCATTACATGTATAGGATATAACAAATATAACAAATATAGCATTTATAAATACAAAGGAAAAGTTCTAATTGAATGAAACACAACCTTTAGCAGTGCATATTTCTGGATATTCGCCTGGGATGGAAGAGGCTAGCAGGGACACTCAGTATTTACTTCTGAAAAATTAAAATTTTATTCTACTGAGATCACTCATGTATTACATATATGAATTTTAATGCAAAATGATAAGCAACATTAAATACATGTTTTCTCATTAATGTTTTAAGAATTATAAAATTTAAATCATCTCAGTGTAGCGTGGGACCATTATTGAAGAAATGCTCGGTGGTAAAAACCAGTCACCTGTGTCAAGGCATTTTCAGACATGGAACAATATTCAGCAGGCAATAAAGTAAAATCTTGGCAATAATTACTATTCCTATACTCTACAGTTTCTTAAATCTGCAAAGTTTAAAATCTCAGCAAGTTTTTAAGGTATTCAGGGCAGTGGAATTATGTGGAAGCATTTATCTCATAAATCTGTTTTAAAATTTTACAATTCAATATGTTATGATCCTATGCCAAATCTATATGGCAGATACTGTCTACATTTCATTCTTCCTGACAGTGTGGCCTTTTACACTTGTTTTCAAAAATAAAATGTAACCACACCAGGAAGTTAAAAACAGCATTATTTAGTGAGATTCTATTTATTATTTTTCTACTCAATATAGGTAATGCCTATGCTTAACATGCTCCTTGGCACTATTCTGTAATTACTGAAGTTTCCCACCCCCCATAAAAAAGGAATACTTTTATTTAATCTATATATTTAGTCATGTTCCAATCAGTTTTATTTAAAGCAACATGAAAAAAATAATGTTTTGAAGTCTCAAGTGATAAATTTAGAACCAAGATTGAAGGAGGAAAGAAGTATTTCTTTTGATTAAGTGCAGCATATTTCTAAGAGTTGTCTGTAAAATAATTGGAATAATAGAAAAAAATCCATCAAGTCTGTCAAAATGACTGCTAATTTTGAAAAAAGTGAGGATGGGCAACATTTATATAAAATCTATTAGTTAAGTAGCATTGGTTAGCAAGGTGGTAAAACGGCTATATTTAAAGATCAGGTAAGTGGCTTGTCTTATAAACAAATTATTGTTTTCAAGTTCTTGCATATTGCCAAGCATAAAAATTCACCTAATTTATTCAATAAATATTCATTGAACATATTACTGTATTCTAGATACAAAATAGTTGTGAAAATAAGATGTATAATGTATGTCTGCTTGGACTATGAGAACATTGTTGTGAAACTTAGTTTCTAGGAGAGTTCAAAAATCCAGAAACACTATTATAATTCAATCTGAGTATACACTACAAGTTCTCTTGAGTTTAAAAATCAGTTCAAATACATTTGAATGAGAGAGCAAAGTACATTAAGCACGGAATTTCTTGAACTCACCATGGGAAATTTAAAGCTGACCGTTTTCTCTAGCATTTTGGAATTATCAAAAGGCCAGACAGAATGCACAATTCACTTCTCAGCTGCCAGGAGTGAAGGAGAGAAGAGGTGAGGTTGAATGATTTGAAATTCGGTTCATCTGTGTTAGAGCAGGTCAAAACAATCCTAGCTGTTAATTTTAGTCAGTTGAGTCCAGAGTAAAGGTTTGTAAAGGGCATAAGAAAGCAACATTACCTTTTTCCCACAATGAGCACTTAAAAGATCTTTTAAAAGTGTTTCTGAAATGTAAAAGAAATAGTCTTACTGCAGTTTTTAAAAGCAGAAGGTTCTTGTGTCCATTAAAATTATTTTATTGTCATATTACTGTAAATTGGAAAGGGCCACAAATATATTATGCTTAACTTCCAGATTCAAGTGTCTTTCAAAAAGTTAAACACATGTAATGGTTTATGCTCTTTAAAATGTTTTTGCACTTATTTTATTCTGCTCAGTAGGGCAGAAATTATGTCTTGAGTTTCATAGGTGAAGGCGTTGAAGTACAGATGCTTATCCAAGATCCTGCTGTTTGTTAGAAGCAGATAACAGGACGAGAAACACAGCTTTTCTTATTTCACAGCACTTGGCCATAGCAACTACTTTTTGCTGTTTTATTCACATTGACATGAATAGGTTAGTACCTGAATTCTTTAAGACAGATGAAAAGTAATTAAGTCTGAGTCTCCTCAAACAAGATATCCCTCTATAAAAAGATGGATATTGTAGGATCATGAAGAAGGCAGTCTTTAAAAATCTCAGCAAAGAATAGCATTGTGATTAGCGATAAGAGTAAAAGCTGTGAGAATTGCACAGATTCCAAAATGCTGTTAAGATGATCTGCTGGTCCTTTTACCAAATGGGGAATATGGTGATATGGTTTTGGGGTATTTGTGCTTTATTTATTTATTTGTTTTGAGACAGGGTCTCACTCTATCACCGAGCTGGAGTGCAGTGGTGTGATCACCACTGCACTGAAGGCTCACTGCAGCCTTCACCTCCACAGGCTCAGATAATCCTCCCACCTCAGCCTCCCGAGTAGTTGCGACTACCTGTGCATACCACCAGGTCCAGTTAATTTTTGTATTTTTTGTAGAAACAGGATTTTGCCATGTTGCCCAACATGAGTTGAGACTGGTCTCAAACTCCTGGTCTCAAGTGATCCTCCCGCAGTGCTGGGATTACAGGTGTGAGCCATTGCGCCTGGCCTATTTGTGCTTTTAATGTACATTAGTCCGTAACTGGCTCTTGAGCTTTTGCTTCATGCCTCCCACAGTGCCAACCCTAGGATTGTAAGCCCTCCATCCTAATTCACTTATAATCATAATGTAGGACTTGATGTAAAACATGAGAAGACTGATGTTTCTGGGTAACAATGGGTACAGCTCTTGATTATTCATAGTCTGATTATCCTTACTGGAGAGTATTCTGTCTCATGTTAATTCTTGTCTGAATGCCTACCTATTACCTTTATAAACTCCAGATTTAAAGTTTGTGTAGGGTGGGGCGCAGTGGCTCATGCCTGTAATCTCAGCACTTTGGGAGGCTGAGGCAAGAGGATTGCTTGAGCCCAGGAATTCGAGACAAGCCTGGGCAACAAAGCAAGAGACCATCTCTTAAAAAACTAAAAACTAAAAAACAAACAAAAAAAAAAAGCCAGGCACCCTGGCACATGCCTGTAGTCCCAGCTACTCAGGAAGCTGAGGCAGGAGGATTGCTTCAGCCCAGAAATTTGAGGTTGCAGTGAGCTATGATTGCATTGCTGCACTCCAGTCTGGGTGATAGAGCAAGAGACACTGTCTCAAAACAAGAACAAAACAAATTTTGTTTAGAACTGAAAGTGGGGGGATAGATGGAAACGATTTTACTTTTTATCTTACAGCTTGTGTAAGTAGAACAGTTTAATGAGGAAGGAGCTGACAATCTTGCCTATGGTGTTTGGGAGATTATAGATTTTAGTTATCCGTGTTTATGTTGTACCCCAGGACTATAAATTATTGGCAGCTTGCTGTAAACAAATGACCAAATAAATCTGCAGTTGAAGTTACCTAGTGTTTCCAGGATTTCAGGGATAATCAAGGACAGGTAGCAGAGCCTGGGGCCATCAGCTGTGTGTTGGCCTCCTCTCATTCTGAACCCCTCTCCTACTTTAATCAAAACCCTGATACTTAAGGGACCGAACTAGCTGTGACATCCATTTATCCATTTTATAGAATGGCTCTAGGTAACTACAGGGCCATAATCAGAATTCTATACTGAGATGGGTCCCTAGGCTCATTAATTGGTGACAGGGTAGGAGAAGACTTTGACACCTACAGATTCATTAGAGACAGCTGAATGGATTTATTCCAAGGAGGTCACCTTTGAAAACTCAATGAATTTCTCTGGGTGGATAACAATGCAAATAGGCAAGGATGAAACTTTAGATTTAATCTACATCGGCTGCAAGAATGTTCTGATATAGAACTGTTTAGCCCAAGTCCTGATTGAAAAGGTGAGTAACATTGATATTGTCTTTCTGAAATGGATTAGAAATAGGGCTGGAAATTGGATGCTAGGAAGAGGGACATATATAAGGTTTATGAGGTAAACCCCAATACATGGGAATTTACTATGATTATATTAAAAATAGAGACAATGTCATGTTTATACAGCCTGTAATATCATACATAATGTCAAATGCCCTTTGGAGTTACTCCTGTCACTTGTACTAATAACACGGCAGTTTTTTGAGTCCTTGCGTAGGGAAACAGTAAAAATTTCCAGGAGTGCATCTTTTTGATAATGCAAAGCATACAGATCAGTGTTTCACAAGTTTCTCTCTCTCTTTTTTTTTTTTTTTTTTTTTAAGAGACAGGGTCTTGCTCTGTTGCCCAGGCTGGAGTGCAGTGGTGCAATCATAGCTCACTGTAGCCTTGAACTCCTGGGCTCAAGTGATCCTCCCTCCTCAGCCTCCCAAATAGCTAAGACTACAGACGTGCGTCACCACACCCAGCTAATTTTTAAGAGTTTGTAGAGACACGGTCTTGCTATGTTTCCCAGACTGGTCTCAAATTCCTGGCCTCGAGCTGTTCTCTCTCCTCAGCCTCCCAAAGTGCTGGGATTATGGACGTGAGCCACCCTGCCTGGCCTCAGAACCTTTTGAAAATGATCACCCCCTAAGGAGGAAATTCAATTTAAATCATCCTAATGAGAGAACTTAAATACTAAGGAATAAGATTTAGGGGAGGAGGATTGGATGTCAAGGGCCACAAACTACGGTAATATCTTTTTTTTCACTTTTCCCCCAAATCAATTTCCTTCCCCTTATGGACGATATCACCCTTGTTGGAAATGCATGATATAGATCTGTGAAGCCAGCCAATTTATGATGTGATATTTAAATTGTCTCTGGTTATGGATATTGTTTCTATTGCCCACATTAACCCTCAAGAGGAGGGCAGTAATGCCAATTAACTTCTTGCTATGTGTTAGATCCTTTCCATGCATTGTTTAATTTCACCCCTGCAACAACCCTGAAGTTGAGAAGTTAAGCAACTTTCCCAGACTCACACAGTGGCAAGTCAGGGATTGAACCCAGGCCTTTCTGATGCCAGAGACTAGGATGTTTCTAACACTTGCTTATCTTACAGGAGGCATTACAAGATGTGTCTTATGTAGAAAGGACATAATTGTGGGTGTTTATTTCTGAAGTTGATTTTGGAGTCTCTGGATTGCATTTTGGCTACCCTCGGGTAGAATAGAAAAGAGAAATTTGATTAATACTAAATTTTCTCTTTTATTCTCTTGACTCCTCTTTAATGGTTTGTATTGTGTCTCTTAGTATTATGTGGAAATAACCTTAGCTTCTTGATATGTGCTGAGACCCTAGGAACTCAGTGACTTGCAGCACAGGTTGGATAAGGTTAATATTATATTCATAACACAGATTTTATAGCTCTTCTACTAATCTTTACATAGATTAATGCCTCTCAGTTTTACAAAAAATAGACCATTAATTGTGAAGCTGGAAGAGGACAATTCATGGCAGAAAATGTTAGGTTAGTAGAACAATAATCATTTACACAGGATTGGTAAAGAAAGGGAAAGGTAAACTGTTTCAACATCTAGTGCTTGAGAAGTTGCTATGCACATAAAATCAAACCAGGTAGCTTTGACCTAGCTCTCGGGAGAGAATATATCAGGTTGTATTGATGATGCATTGATGAGAATACATCAGTGTGTATGATGGGGGAGCGTGTGTGTGTGTGTGTGTGTAGATGTAGAAAATAGCAGTTTCTTATCTGGACTTTAGACTTCATAGTTAAGTAAATTATGTTCATACATGTGTATGTGTAGACTTCCCACCTGTGCTTTAACGCCTCTATCTCCACCTCCATCCCTTTCTTCTGTCTCCCCAGTGGACAATGGTGCAAGTAAACCAAATTTGAAATGCTTGGTCCCAGTGTCATCAGCAACTGATTCATAGGTGCTCCCCTCATTTTAGATAAGAAGAAATTGAGATTTGCAAAAGTCACACAAGCTGGAGCTCAGATTGCCTGATTTGTACTGGTATATTGCACTGTCTGTCGGCCTTCACTGTTCCTGACTCTCTGCTCCTTAGAAAAAAAGTGTGGGAAAATGTGCTGGCACCTTAATCTGGTGGCCAGAGACCAGCTCTAGACCAGAGGTAAGCTTCAAAGAGAATAAAAAGTGAGGAAAATTGGCTCACCAGAGCATGTCATTCTTTACATAATAATACGTTGGCTACGATGTGGGCTTTAAAAGAAAAAGAAAATGAAAGTCTTTCTCACAAAATACTCTAAAAATAAACTTTTTAGGGAACATTATAAAACCATACAACATATCTTTCTCCAAACACAAAGTCCCACTGAAATCTGTCTCTTGGTTTCTTAGATGCCAAAAGTCAACTCATCTTGATGTAGAAAATGAGGAGGTATTGTTAGTGCATGGAGAAATAGCCTTCTGCTAAAAGGTAGTTGAGTTAGGTTCTAACTTATTTTTTTCATATCATGCTATGTGACTTTTTCATATCATGCTAGGTCAAGTCATTTTGCCTCTTTGAACTTTGGTATCATTTTCTGTAAAACAAGAGGGTTGAACTGGGTGATTTTGAAAGCACCTCTCTCTTCTATAAGTCTCTGCAAGTGGGAAGATGATTAGTTTGTAGTCTTATAATGTTTAGACTGTTTAACATTGCTATCTTCTAGTTTTGTGTATAGTTCTAAAAGTTTTCTGATGTTATCATAGGCAGTTTTGTGTACAAAGGTCATTTGATGGATGCTAATGTACCTTTGGTTGATAGAAGGTTTGTAAAAGAAATATGCATCAAACCTTATTATTCATGTATTAGGTAAAGCAGATCTGCTGACATTTGTAATGTCACCAAGTAAGTAATTTATAAAGTCAGTGTGCCCCACTGAAACGTTTCCAAAGATATTTACTATTGAGTACTTGAGTTCTGCTGAGGGTGAATGCTGAAAAGTATTGTTCGTGTGTGTGTGTGTGTGCTAATATTTGCAGTACAGTGTTTCCCAGCAGTCAGAATAATTGTCTGATATTGTTAGTGTAACCTCTGTGATCTAACCTAGGCTTCTGTGATTATCATGAGTTTTATTTGAAAAGATAGTTGTGTTTGCCTGGCAACCTCCCCACTTGATTTTTTTTTGTATACACCTCTTTCTTTGGCTCTTTAAAAGCCAGCAGTACAGTATGTGTAGTTAAAATACCTTCTTCTTCTTGCATCCACGTTTTTGACTGTGTGTTTGCATTGTCATTGGGGGGACTGGAGAGTTAACATGCTGTGTTGCCTAAAGGAATAAAAGCAAAAATTATCTTTGCAATCAAAATATCACCAGAAAGAATTTATTAAAAATTGTAACAGAGAAAAACAGACATTAAAAAGAGATTTTTATCTTTGTTTGCTTTTTGTTTTAGTGGCTTGCTGAGCTTTATCAGTCATTAATGATGAAGGAAATAGAAGACCTCTCCAAACCTATGCGTTTGAATTTTATCTAGTTATCAAGCTTTCCCCTGTGCACACTCTGGTTTTTTTTTTTTTTTTTTTTACTGGCTCAAGGACAAAGAGATTTTTCTCTTTTTCCCATTTTAAGATAAGCTATATAGGAACCTGGGTACATTTGAGTATGTGAGGAAAGATCGAGGACTCTGTAAGCATGCATCTTTCCAGTCATGGCCCTTTTATCAATTTGCAGTCATCGGAATGTGGGAGTTTAGGGAGAGTGCTGTTTCCAGAGTTAGACACTTCGGTACTTCCACTACTTTAGGGTTTCCTGCCACATGCTGTTGGCTTTCAGTAACAAGTTTCAGTAAGGATTCTCTTGGAGTCTGCATAGAATTTTCTTAACAATCTGTGAGTGATTATAAGCAGTATATTCTGGGTTCTTTACTTGTGTTTTCGGGAGTTAAGAGACCTCCCTTTTGCAGTCCCCAAGAGTCCATGACGCTCATCTATGAAAACGGCCCAAGTGACAGCCAGATGAATGTGTGCTGAGCGCCACTGAGGCTAAGTGCCAGGAAAGTAGAAGGCACCACCCTGTGGAAGAGGGCCAGGAATTCTAGAGGACACTGCTCCTTTGAACAGAAAGGATGTGGAAAACAGTTTTCTTTGTTTCCATTTGAGTTAGCTTTGGGCATGTGCTGATGCCAAGCTTCGTCCTATGACAGGCTCATTGCCATCCACCCTACCCAGGAAGGATGCATCTCTGAGCATGGAGACAGTGCTGAGGAAGGCAGGTTGGATGGTGCTTCATTACTTGATTATCAGACAAGCCATATTTTTTCAAAGGAACAGTGAGAACAGATGATCTTTCTGATCTCATGTTAAATACAGTACTGGGCATCTTTAGTATATGTGCTTTAGGGTATTGCATTCTTAGCCTGCTTAGAAAAAAACGTAGCACTGGCAGCATTCTGTTCACTTACTCATTAGAATCTAGGGGCTAGAAGATCCCTTAAAAGTCATCTACTCCACCACCCACCCCCATCTGATGCACCAGCTGTTTCTACAACCAAGTTGTTATCCTTGCCTATGCATGATGTTCTCAAAGACAGGGCGTTAGAACACCTTCCATTGACTGAGTTGAAATCTTTTTCCCCATTGCTGTCATGCACTGATGCTAGCTGGGCTTCTTGGAACCATACAAAACAAGTCTAATGTTCTTCGCTATACCAGCCCTTCGGAGCTTTATGTCACATCCCACTCTCACCCTTTCTTTCCATCTCAGCTGCAGTGAGATTGATTAACCTGAATTAAGGAAGACTTGAGGGTGGGATGAGAAGTTGCACACCTGTTCCTCTGATAACATGGATTTGATTCTCCCTCTCCCTTTTGGTCCCTCTGATAAGAAATAGGCTCCAGTTCTTTCATATTCCTCTTAACAATGTTCACATGTGGTCTCACTAGTGTTGATGATCTCCATCTTTATACTCAACTTTGATTCATCAGTGGAGTCCAAGATTCTGTTAGTTCTGTTGGTGGTCTCACCATACTGTAGATTCCTATTCAACTTGTACTTGATAAAAATTTTATTATTGTCTGTGCTTTTGATTTTTATGGCTTGGGGGATGGTATACTACTGGCATCTAATGGGTAGAGTCCAGAGATGCTGCTAACCATCCAAAATGATGCACAAGACAGCCCCCCATGACAAAGGATTATCCAGCCCAGAATGTTAATAGCATCAAGGTTACAGAACTCTGCTTCAAGCCACATGTGTCTACGTTCCTTCCAAATTTTTTCTCTGTACTTGTGAAGGTAGCTTTGTTGACCCAAGTCAGGATCTTTTGCTTATTCCTATTTAATTTCATCTGATTAGAAATCATACAGCTATAGCGTTTTAAGATCTTCTTGGACTTGATATATATCATCAACGAGCATATCTGCAGTACCTCCAGCTTCATGCATGAACCCCTCTTGCTTCTGATGGACTATTAATACCAAATTCAGGGAACTTGCCTCTTAACCAAAAGCAAATTGTTTTCCTAGACTGACATGGGATTCCATGGCAGGTGGACTGATAATCATTAGGAGGTGCTGTGCTCAGTTGTTTTTTTTTTTTTTTTTTTTTTTTTTTTTTTTTTTTTTTTTTTTTTTACACTTTTGGTACTCCCAGACTTCCCTAGTAGAGAGCAGGTGTGATCTAGAATGGCATTTTTATCTTCTCCCACCCAATTAGATTAGCAAGAGAGAGTTTACCCAAGCACCACTGCTCTGCAAATGGAGCCTCCAAATGCCACATCAGCAGAAAGAAAAGTATGTACATTCATAAGAGCATGGAGTAGGGGGAAACAAGGATGCATAGCATAGGTTGTTGCTTGGCAAAATCCATTCACTCCAAGCACTGTTCCAGTGATATTAGTTCCACATGCCTAGACAGATAGAGAATCACTGCGACTGGTAGGCAGATCCTGCTGTCTCTAATGGGATCTGTTTTAAGGAAAAAGTTCTTGCATCTATTCTGATTTCTGTATTAGGCCAAACAATGCTAGAGTTGCTTACTTAATGACCACATTGGCTCCACTGTTGGTCAAGATCATCAGACTCTCATTTCAGCTTTCAATGATGTTGCATCCTGCAAACAAACCACTTGAGATGAGCTTGGTATAAGGGTCCTACTAAGAGAGTTTTGATTATCTTATTCACTCAAGATGAATTTTTTCACTGGAGTGAAATTACCAGATAACTAAAATGTTTTTTCCAGGGTCGAATGTGCAATTTTTGATCCCCAAGAATAGAGGCCAAAAACTGCAGCCATTCTACCTTGCCTGGTGTGTTTCTGTGGCACACAAACTAAGAATGGTTTTTACCTTGTTAAATGGTAGGAAACAGTCAAAAGAAGATTTTGTGACATGTGAAAGTTATATGAAATTATATGAAATTCACATTTCATTGTCCTTATGGAGGGATCATCAGAATACAACCACACTTATTTATGTGTTATTTATGCTGTTTTCTCAAAACAAAACTAGAGTAGTTGCAACAGAGACCTTATGGCCCACAAAGCCTAAAATATTTATTTTCTGGCCTTTTACAGGAAAAGCATGCCAACCCCTGGTCTAGAGCTTAATTTGTGTAAAAGACCCTTCATTTTGTGGCTTTTATTCTGTTAGGGGTTGAGAAAATAAACTTCTCATGAATAACGTGTTTGATGGGAGTCTTTTGGTGTCTTGAGTGTGGACTCAAGAAAGGCACTGAGGAGTTTTGAGACTGCTAAATAAGGCATCTATTTCTACATATACTATCATGGTCTGGGAGCTGGAAGAAATATTTTAAGAAGCTCAAGTTGCCGGATGGGATTTCTGGATTTTTTATGTGCACAACTAATAGCCTCTCAACCTAGAGTTGTAAGGTAACTTCTAATGTTCATAGACATTTTGAGAATTGCTTCCTGATTAGCTCTCAGAGTTGTTCAGTTATTTCCATTCTTTCAGTAGAATTCTTTTATACCTCCTGTGTGCCAGGTAAAAATTGTGGAGACCTTTCCCAGAGCTTTTTGTATATATTCTGTTTAGAGAGCTTCTACCTCAGTTTTGTTGCAGTTAAACTGACGCTAAATTATGTTCTTCTCTTTTGAATTATGGCTGATAATTCATCATACATAGAGATGTTAGAAAGCTAAACTACATTTCAGCTGCTTATATTCTACGTACACACATGCAACACACATTCACATATAATTGAACTAAAGTGACATTGATATTGAGAGAATATTCCCTGATATTTATCTATGTAATTTTTATTCTTAGGATAAGATTAATCAGTGATTGAGACTCATCCTCTAAATCAATAATCTCTCTCTCGATGAAATACACAATATGTATAATGTATATATTAATAATTACATACTGTAATTACACATATATTTATTTAAAATTTATATTTTCTCCAGAACTTTGAGTTTTAACCCTAGAGAGACTCTATCATAGCACCCAGAATATTCTATTTTAGTAGTTCATTTAGGATACCAACACTGGAAAACTCCAGTTTTGGTTAGATGAATAAAGTTGGATGAATAAAGTTTCTAACTTTATTTTTGGAAACTTTATTCATCTAGCACGATGTATGGTAATCAGCATAGTAGATGCCTCTGAAATGCTGATTGAATGGAAGTAAACTGACTTTAATCGAGAGAATAGCCTTGAGATTTTTTTGTCTATATAATTTTTATCCTTAGGATTAGATTATTCAGTGATGGAGACTTGACCTGAAAATATCACTCTGTAATTTCACTGATATTGTCAAGAGCTTATTTATGCTCCATCACCATCAGGTCCGTGGGTGTAGATTCCACTTATAGGAGTCCCTGTGGTGTTGGGAGGGGCCAGGAAAGTAAAGAGTGGTATGCTGGAAGTCAGTGGATTAGCTGGAGAGCTCATTCTGCTGATGGCTGCCCTGGTAGAGCACCCCATTTGGAAGTGGAGTTGAAGGGAGAGGCAATAGTGATGCTAAGAGAAATGAGAGGAAGATGAGAAGGGAAAAATTAGCTCATCCAGGCAGAACCTTTATTAAATTTAGTTCCATATCTTGAGTTCACAACTTAAATACCCTGTAAGATCAGAAATGTTATTATTTGTACCTGTAGATCAAGACTTAGAATACAGGTGGATCATGGCTATCCAGAATGGAAGAGACATTAGAGCCCCTCTATTTCAGGCCTCTAGCTCAATGGTTCTTCATCTGGGTTAGTCAGTGGCCTGAAAAGGCTATGTGTCTGTGCATTTTCCTTGAGAGAAGATTCAGAGCTTTCATTATTTTCTAAAGGATGAGTCCAGGAAACCTCCCTCATCCCCACTCCCCCAAAAAGTTAAAAGGCACCTCTCTAGAAGATGTGTGAACTCTCCACAGGGATTCTGATAAACAATTGTTGACTAATCTCATGTAAACCTTCCTATAGAAGCGAATGTAGGATTTCATGAGGCAGCACAGCTGGAATTGTTGTGAAATTATTCCCTACATTGAGTGGAAATTTATCTCTATGTAACTTTCCCCAAATTCATTTTATTTGTTTGTCTTCTCCTTAAAGTAACTGAAAATAAGTTCCACCCATCTTCTGTGGTCCTTTGAATATAAGAACACAATTTGTATGCCTTCCTTAAGGCGACTTCCCCAGGGAAAAGAGCCGTTCCAAACTTTTCTCATATATTTGCAGTTTACAGACTCTTCCCTGGGTTGGTTGTTTTGTCTATTTTGTCTTTGTCCCTCATAAGGTCATGGCAACTTGAACTGAAGATCGCATTTCGGGAGTGTTCTGACCAGCACAAATCAGAGTGCTATTATCTAAATCCCCTCGTTCTAGGTAATATATTTCTAGTAATGCCCAATTAACTAGTTTCTGTGATAGTCCCTCACACTGCTGACTCATAATGAACTCTTGATTGCTAAAGCCTCCTCCACGCTGTGTTTGGAGGTTTGGCATGTGAATCTATTTATATCTACTTTTTTATATTTAAGAAAGGCATCACATTGATGCCCAAATCAGGACTGTTATGCACATATATGTAGATGACTAAGTTTCCCTTTAGGATTTAAAAAAACATACACACATCATTTAACTTTATTATTCTTGTTGCTTTGCAAAATATTAAGGACATCTTGATGTTTCGAGAACGAACACCAAAATCCATGTAAGTGGTGTAATACTTAACAATGTTCACACATGAAAATACATAAGTGGTTTATTTAATTCATGATCAATTATTTGTTTTTGAAGGAATTTTAAACATTTTTTATTTGGACATTCTGGAAATGAAATGGTAAACATGATTAGTTCAGGTATCATTGAGAACTTTTAATGAATATAATACTTATGAAGAATTTATTTGCAGCAGAAAGTGGTCACTTGCTATTTATAAGATGAGGAAGATAGCATGAGCCAAGTAGGAGGTGGAGATACCTCCTGTCAACAGATGCCAAAATGGGAGACTGCCACTCGGGGCTGCCTGGAATGCAACTGCGCCTAGAAGCATACGGTGTTGCATGTGTATACAAATAAAGTAACAAACAAGAACATCCTTGTGTAAATGTGTGGTGGCTCTGCTCCTTGGAGAAATAGAGTGGTTTCTTAACACCATTTTCTTGTAAATGCATTGCTGTTAAATCAGTAGCCATTTATCCAGATACTTATAGTGGAGCTAAAGATCCCTCTCTGGTTCCAAGTCTATAATGAATTGTGGATAAGGACTGGATTGGCTTAAACATCCCAGGCATGGCAGGCCCCTCATACGGGAATAGAGTCACCAGGATCTGACTCCTTCAGAGGCTGCTCCTGTCGGATGCACTGATGACCAATGAGAGTATTCTACTGTGTGTGGTAATCTGGGAAGGCCTGTGCCTTCATCCACAGAGCTCTCTATCCAGGGCAGGGGATGGGAGGAAGAGAATAGTCCAGCCTGCAAGCACTATTTCTCTCTGTCTTTTTCTCTCGGGATTTTCTGGGAATCAAAGGAAAATATTTTCCTGATAGTTTGGCAAAACATTTAATTAGAGGTGGTAATGAAAAGTCATTACAGCAGCACAATGCGCTTGCATTATGAGTTCGAGTTAACATATTTAGGTGTACTCACAAGCTGTTTGGTGATTAGGGACCAATCCACTGAACATGAAAATAAATAAATAAATGAAACTGTTGTGTGAAAAAATGAATGTGCTGAAATTAGGCTGCGTATAATTGCAACAAAACCAAAATTGAGCTGATACGGTTCCCATAGAGAGGAGGGAGCATTCGCCAGCCTGAGCTGTTGTTTGTGGCTCTGTGTGGAATGGGCTCGAAGCCCACTGTGGCTGCTGAAAAGTGGTAGGGTGATTTGATCTACTCAGTCAGAACTAGCTGGTGTAGTGACCGAATTATCTCAAGTGTTTCCCCTCCTGTTATGTAGGCAAAACCTCTCGATTCAATGGGTTGGATTTTTTCTAACCTTTAATCATTTGCGTTTGATATCATGTCTTCATAGCCAGTTTCCTCCTTAACGCAACTTCTTTCATTTTTAATCTTCTTAAACTTTAAAAGATACAACCTTCATCTTTCCTTTGCTCTTCACCTGATGGGCATGTTAGCTGTGTCCATCAGTTTTACTAACCTGTTTCTATGAAAACAGAGAAAATGTTTAACCAAGTATGATGGACCTATAGATTATAAAAATAATTGACTAATTTCGTTGTAAAAAAAAAAAAACTGCTTTGTAAAAACAAATCAGCAAAGCCGGCGTTTTGTCTTTATAAAACATGATGTGTGGTTGCTTGCTTTTTTCACCTTTTAAATGGCTATTTGGGTATCAGTTCAACTGAAGCATACTTTTGAGAATTGTCACAGTAGGGCCTCCCCATTTTATATGGTAGCTCACCAAAATGACTGCTGCTGCCAGCACCCATTTAGTTTGCTCTTAATTCTATTGGGAGCCCTATTGCTGGCAAGAAGGCTCCTCATCTAATTCCCATAATAAGCTTCATTGCCAGCAACGCCTCCCTACCCTGAGCTTCATAAAGAGTATCATGCCTGTCGATTTTCTATACAGAAAGGTGAGTGGTACTTCTGTTGCCCAGTTTGACACCCAGTAGGGATATTCACAAGATGCCAAGGGTCTTCTACAGAGGAGGTACTAGAAGAGTATTTGTGGAATATATGAAGGACCAGGGATGCAGCAACTAAGCAATATGTGTACTGATTATAGATACTTTCTTGATTTTGGGGGGAAAAAACCTCCAGATAAGAAAAGCAGTCTCATTGGAGACCTTTGGAAAAATGAACAATAAATCTTTGGAGCTCTCCTAAAGTTGATAAGTCTCAAGTTTCTCCCATAGTTCTACGTAAGAGTACTAGCTCATTATTTCTCATAAAAATAATTGAGAGACTGAATTTCTTTCAAAGTATGAAATTGGGTGATTGTATGAGATCATGTGATTTCGTTTCCTCTGTTAGGGCTTTCTCACCACTTATAACTAGAATTTAAGAAAAACTTTGTTGCACTTGAAAAAGAATTAAGCTCTGTAAGCCTATTGCTTTCCACTGGCCCACTCCAATTTTAAAATTGCTTTGCGATTTTTATGAACCACCCCTGTGAAGTTAATAAAACACAAACATGGTATGCATTATATATGAGAGGGAAATAGAAAAGGTTAAACATAACCACTTTTATCATTAAGGACAGGCAGCATACAGAATGATTTAAGAATAAGTGCTAATATGTATGCATTTTTGTACCTGCACATATATTAGAATTGACTTCAATTCTCAGTCATGACCAGATAAGGACATAATGGCTGTAGGAAGAGCAAAGTAGGAAGAGGAAAAAAGGGGAAGGAAAGGAGAAATAGAGTACAATGAATATTTCATGAGCTTCCAAAATATATCAGGCACTGTACTAGGCATTTTCACACACCCAATTCCATTTAATCCTCACAACGTTCTTGCAATATACAGGCTTTTAAAATCTCACTAATATTAATAATATCTGTTAGGTACTTAGAGAGAAAGGGAGGGAGGGAGAGAGAGGGAGGATGAAGAGGAAGCGGAAGAGGAGGAGGAGGGAGTGACAAAGGGAAGGAGAAAGAGAGTGGGGAGGAGGGAAACCCAACGCTTCCCTCATTTCAAAATATTTGGGCTTGATTGACTTTGGGAACCTGCATTATTGATCTCATGATTCTGAGTCTACCCTCTACCTCATGCAACTAAATTCAATTGTTAAATTAACTGGATCTTTGTGGGTATGATATCAAATTAGTACTAAAAGATACTTGTTTCATAGTCAAGAGCCAAGTGGTTAGACCCAGTTCACAGCTCTTCAGTTGCTCTTACTACTTCTGCAGAGGCTCTAATTTATTTATTATTATTTTTTTGAGATGGAGTCTCACTCTGTCGCTCAGGCTGGAGTGCAGTGGCACTATCTCAGCCCACTGCAACCTCTGCCTGCTGGGTTCAAGTGATTCTCCTGCTCAGCTTCCCGAGTAGCTGAGATTACAGGTGTGCACCACCATGCCTGGCTAATTTTTGTATTTTTAGTAGAGATGGGGTTTCACCATGTTGGCCAGGCTGGTCTTGAACTCCTGACCTCAAGTGATTTACCCGTCTCGGCCTCCCTAAGTGTTGGGATTACAGGCAGGAGCCACAGCGCCCGGCCAGAGGCTCTAATTTGAAGAGGATACTCATTTGCATCTTCCCACTTCCATGGGGAGCTGTTTTTTACCCTCCTCTTCTGGTTGCAGATCCTTATCATCTTGAACAATTCTTGATCCTCATAGGCAACATTTTTTTTTATGTGTATAAATTTAAGGTTTACAAGTGCAGTTTTGTTACATGGATATATTACCTAGTGATGGAGTTCAGGCTTTTAGTGTAATCATCATTGGAATAATGTGCACTGTATCTATTAAGTAATTTCTCATCCCTCGACCCCTTCCCACACTCCCACCCTTCCGAGGTTCCAGTGTTTATTATTCCACACTCTATGTGCACATTATTTAGCGCCCACTTATAAGTGACAACGATAGGTGTTTGACTTTCTGTTTCTGAGTTGTTTGATATAAGATAATGGCCTTCAGTTACATCCATGTTGCTGCAGAATACATAATTTCCTTCTTTTCTATGGTTGCATAGTATGCCATGGTATATATATACACACACATATATATACACACACACATATATATATACACACACATATATATATATACACACACACATATATATACACACATATATACACACACACACACACTAAATTTTCTGTATCCAGGCATCCATTGATGGACACTTAGATTGATTCCATGTCTTTGCTATTGTGAATAGTGTTGTGATTAACATGAGTGCAGATGTCTTTTTGATATAATGATTTCTTTTACTTTGGGTAAATCACAGTAGTAGGATTGCTGGATCAAATGCTAGTTCTATTGTTTTTTTTTTTTGTGTGTGTTTTTTTGTTTTTTTTGAGGAATCTTCCTACTGTTTTCCATAGAGGTTGTACTAATTTGCATTCCCACCAACAGTGTATAAGCTTTCTCTTTTCTCTGTATTCTTGCCAACATCTGTTTTTTTTTTGACTTTTTAATAATAACCATTCTGACTGGTGTAAGACGGTATCTCATTGTGGTTTTAATTTGCATTTCTCTGATGAGTAATGATGGTGAGCATTTTATTATATGCTTGTTGGTCATTTGTATGTCTTCTTGAAAAATGACTATTTATGTCTTTTGCCTGTTTTTTAATTGTTTTTTTTTTTAATAGTGACGGCAGGTGGTATGTTCCTCACATTTGACTTGTCGTTTACAACTAAATTTTTCAGCTCATGATATTGAAATCCAGAACCACTTTTTCTATAGTCAAGTGTGATTCAGCAAAAAATAAAACCTTCTTGCATTCATTTGGAAGTAATACATGTCCTTTTGGAATTTCTATGTAAGTCCTTTTTTAGTGAGAAAAAAATCAAGTCCAAGTTAAAATGATAAAATACTAAATTCAGTGTTGCCAAGTAGAGTTTAATTTCAATTCAGATACTATAATTTATAATTCTGGGTCCTAGGAGCCAAAGCCTCCTTAGACCACCCCTTTAATCCAGGCCTGTCATTTGGAGATCTCATAGCTCCCTTCACTGTAAACACCATCTGGTGCTAGATAGTGGAACTGAGATACTTCTTTGCTAATGACCTACTTGCTTTCAGATACAGAGCAAACAGCGGATGGTTCCTGGGATCTCATCTGGTGAGTGACATCTTTCCGGACAGGACTGATGACTCTCTCTGGCAGTAAAAGGGTGGAGAGGGCAGGGCAGATATGTTTCGTGAGCAGGAAGGGAAATAGTGTGTTGTGAAGCTTTGCTGTAGGCCTGCCAGGATCTGGTGAAGTGGGTGGGCAGGGAGAGCTTGTGTTCACAGAAGAGTCAGATGGTTAAGGAATTTATGATAATTAAAATGATGTTTCTATGTAAGTCTGAAGGAATACAGCCATAAACATATAATTACTGTAAGATATGCTGCATCAGACTAAATAACCACTTGATGATGGCAACTGTGCCTGTACCATAAAGAAACCTGTGCTTTTTTGAGGAGAAAATATATATTTATTATGGCTATTTGCATCTCATGTTAATTTTTCACAGCAAAGCCATTGATTAAGCAGTGATTCCTTACAAGATGGGGCTGCATCAAACAATGCACAGAGTACACCAAACAAAAAAATGGTTGTGAGATGAAAGGATGATTCTGAGAAACAGGGTCAAGCTGAGAACTCTCTGAACTCTTCTTGGGCACCTGCAGTCATAGTTCTAGAAGTGTGCAGAACGGTTTGAATGAGAGATTAGATCTGAGTTTTGGGGTGTTCTTTTCCCAAATGCTACTCTGTAAAGAATGGCTTGCCTGGATATGAAAGAAGTGCTAATGGAGGGAAACAATAAGGACTGTTTGGGAACCTGCCACACAGGGTTCCTATTTGAGGTAGGGATTTAGTGACACTGCCTGAACTCAATCAGAGTGAAGCTGGGCTTTCTGCATTCTGCTAGTTTCACTGCAAACTGTGGCCAGTGGGGCCAGCATTCAGTCAGAAACACCTGTCTAGGAAGTCACAGGGCCATTTATGATTAGTCTTCCCAATCTGGACATCATGGAGCAGAATCAGGTAGGCACATGAATGGTGTCTATTTACACACACACACACACACACACACACACACACACGGCTATACTGTTTTCCTGGACAATCATTTTCCCCGCATTTCCTGGAGGAACTACTGGAATTACAAATCACAATTTGTGGCTTGCCCTGGGTAATGAGTCATTGGATGGGATTTCATTTGGTAGATTTAAAGAGAGTTAGTGTTGATCTATGAAGCCAGATGATTTAAGAAATTGAAGCAGTAACAAGTAAATTGCTTTTCTCTTGTATTGCAAAATGCTTTCTAGGCGTTTTTGGCTTTTCTTTTTAAAATGGATTTATAATGCCATTTCTCTGCACCTCAAGGCTCCAGTAAACCTCTTTGCTCTGATGAATCCTAAATGACTCCTCATTTCCCACAAACAGATTGTTCAAAGGGGTTTTTAATATCTTGTTTTACACTGTGGAAGCTAGAATTTTTAATTCTATAGGACACACAAATGAATATACATTTCCTGTTAGAGGCTTTATTTATTCTGACTCCTCTCATGAAAAATTATGTCCAACCGTGTTCAAATTCCTTGACCTTATAATCAAGGCCTGCCACTAACCATCCTAAACTCACTTGCCTTTATCTGTTCATCTGGGAGCAATAGGAAAGGCTTAGAATCTGCCATGTAGTATGCTAGTTGTTAAAGAGGATATAGAAAAGAAAAAGGATCTGGGACACAGATAAGTCCAGCTGCTTCCTTCAAGCAGTTCACTGGCCATTGGCCAGGGCAGATATGCGAGTAGACACTTCTATGAGATATGTTGAACCTGTGTTGAAGTGTGTGCAAAGGACTATGGGAGGAGAGGAGAGCTGTTGCTTCTCACAGCAGCACCTCCTCTACCCGGGACGCAGAGAGTCCAAGAATGCTCCAAAATGGCCTTTTCCATCTTCATAATGGCCTTCCAGCCTTCCCACTTGTGGGCACAGGGGCCCCCTGCCCTAGCAACCTTAAGGTACCCTGTTGCCAGGACCCTTGAGACTCCCTCATGTTTACAGATAGATTGTAAATTACACATCAAAAAGGTCTCATATGAACTATTTTAACTTTACAGAAACCCCACAGAAGTGCAACCCACTTGGTCTTGAACTCCTTGAAGGCGAGGACTATGTGATGCCACATCTGTAACCAAGAACCCAGCACAAAGTGTTGGATATGGCAGATGCTCAATAAAAGTTTTAAACTGCTGGGGGAAGAAAGTACTGTGGGAGTCTGGAAGAGGGGCCAGCTAACTTCACATAGGGGACTCTGGAGCTGTGCTAAAAAATGTGTGGTCCACTGCTTCACTTGACGAGCCTAACAAATGTGTAGAGATGTACAAGGGATTAATAGGCTCAAGAATTTGAAAGGGTACTCCAGACAGCCCAGAGCTCTTGACCCCAGAATATGTGAGGCATTGAAACAGGAAAGTAAAATGTTTATAGCAGATCTCTTCCCCACTCCACCCCAGACAGTCTTGCTCTGTCACCCAGGCTAGAGTGCAGTGTCGCAATCTCAGCTCACTGCCACCTCCACCTCCCAGGCTCAAGCGATTCTCCTGCTTCAGCCTCCCGAGTAGCCAGGATTACAGGCGCCTGCTACCTTGCCTGGCTAATTTTTATATTTTTAGTAGAGACGGGGTTTCGCCATGTTGGCCAGGCTGGTCTCAAACTCCTGACCTCAGGTGATCTGCCCACCTCGGCCTCCCAAAGTGCTGGGATTACAGGCGTGGCCTAAAATGTTTATAGCAGATTTCTTATCAATCTGGTTCTCTAAACCACAGGGACCACTTGGTGAACCTGAAGTTTTGTGACTACAAGGAGATACATAAATGTATATTTGAGTTACCTTCATACAGCTACAATTTGGAGGATACTGAGAGGAGAAGTAATCATTGGGTACTGTTTAAGCGAGCCACTGTCATTACTGTCTTTACTGGGTTGGGGTCAGAGACGGGTGGGGGAGGTGCTCTGCAGGTTGTGTTTTGTGTAACTGGTGCTCCATCCTCCTCCTCCTGTTACACCACTCATCCGTGCAGCTTTTCATCTCATATGTATTTTCCACCATGGTGGCCTTTGTAAGACATAAGGTGAGCAAACTGCTTATTAAGGTAAGACAATGGAGGCCCCATTTTAAAAAGGTTAAGATGTCCTCGAAAGTGTCAGCGCATCCCGGGAATCATTAACAGTGTATGGAATGCACAGCCTGGTATTTTCCAAAGGCCACACTAACCTTTTCAAGCATGGAACAGGCTAAAAGGAATGGATTTCTTCACCATTTGATGAGAGAAGAAATCTTTTTAAATGTTTATTTTTATTTGCTTGCTGAGAATCATCTCTGTGAAGCTCAATATGGAGAAATGAATTCTGAACATTTTAGCAACTCACTTAAAATACCATTAGAAAGCACTTGGGTTATTAAAAGCTGAAAACAAAGGACTAGGAGCCCTCTGGCACTAATAACACCTAGGGAGAAAGCGAGAGCCACCTATACCCTCATGTTTGCCAAAAATGTCTTTGAATTTAAACTCTTCATTGTTAACAAGGGAAGCTTAAGTTTTGCCAAACCCTTTTTGTCTTTCAGTACACCCACTTTTCCATGTAATTGACTCAACACTGCTATTTGCATAATTGTCATATTTTTCTGCTTCCCAAGAGGTCTGTAAAGCGTAAAGGTGAACTACAAAGCTTTGACAAAGTGCACATTTATGTTTGATGTGCAATTCTCAAATCACGAAGAAAATTATATCTTTTCAATTGAGTTTATCTTACACTTGGAAATGAAGTATTCAGGACTCATTGCCCCCTGAGATGAGTTTAGCCTGCTTTTCTTTAACTTGGCCAAAGTGCAATTTCCTGAGCCTTGGGTCTTCAAATAATGATGTTGCCACAGGACCCTGACTGTATCAATGACCTAAAGCAGAGGCATTGTTCTTTAAGCCTCGGAATAACAATAAGCTCTTTTAGTTGGAATCAGGGATGTCATCCCAGCTGGGCGATCCATTAGCTCTGAGAGGTCAGACAGATCATTTAACCTCTCAAAGCCTCAGTTTGTTTAACTGTAAAATGGGGATGCCTTTAACTCACACATGTATTGAGTGCTTATATGTGAGGAAGTATTTTACCCAGGGCTTGGTGCATAGTAAGTGTTCTAATAAACACATGATATTGCCTCGTTCCTCTTCTTTCATAGTAGGTGGACGGCATTTAAATGAATGAGAGGGCTTGAACTTTGGCACGGGGAAAGAATGGAGTTGAGTCCTGCCTATGCCACTTTTTTAGGGAGTGGGAGGATGGGGTTGCAGAGAGCTGTGTGACTTTGGGCAGGTTACTTAGCAGGAGAGCCTCAGTTTCTGTATCTGCCAAATGGGGATGGATAATAGAATGTAATTGTGCATGTAAATAGCATGTAAATGCTCAGTGTTACCTGTAGTTATTAACATTTCATCCTTAACAGCGGTCATTATCAGGTTTAAGATATGATCCTGAAAACTTGTGTTCCCTCCAGGTTTGCTGTGTGTTGTCCCATCACTTTTCACATTGGGGAGAGTGGAATGTGCAACTCCCTTCCTGTGAATGCTCCTGGAAGCCTCCTGCTAGATTTTTACAGGTTTCCTAATTGCTATGTGCTTCTGGCTGCAGCTTGAGGGCATCAGATTACAGTGCCAAATGGAGGAATAGTATTCTGGGTGTGATACTGATCAGATCAGGAAGATATCAGGACACTAGACATCCGGCATCTGACGGCTGGTCACAGGGGTCACTTTTGAGCCCTAGTTTCCCCTTGACAAGGTTAGCCACTACATGCCAAGTGTTTCATGGGCAGAATTCTAGCCAAGCACTAAACTGACAGAGAAGGAGAAAGACAGGCTGGCAGGAGGGCTGGCATTGCCCTAATGTCACAGCTGGCACTAACATTCCAATGAATGAATCTTGGATCAATTGCTTATGTGTGAGGCCCAACACAACACTAACAGATCAAAATAAGAGGAAGTTGGAAAGTAGCCAAGTTTCCAGAAACAGGTAGTTAAATATGTTAAAGTAAATCTACTTGATAGACTTATGTAATCATTTTAAAAAAATGAAACATGGTCATTAATGTTAGAAAATGCTTACGTTATTATGTTAGGTCAAAAAGGATAAAAATATATAGTATAATTAAAAATGTAAAACAACAACAATAGGCAAATGTATAAAGACAGAAAGTGGGTTAGTAGTTGCCAGGGTCAGGGAATAATGAGGATTGGGGAATCATTGGCTAAGGGACGTGGGATTTCTTCTGGGAGTGATGAAAATGTTCTAAAATTGATTGTGGTGAGGGTTGCATCAGTGAATATGCCAAAAACCACTGAATGGTACACTTTACATGGATGTGTTGTATGTTATGCAAATTGTATCTCAATAAAGCTGTTACTGACAACAAGAACAAGTCTTATACATAGAAAAACAGAACAGAAAGAAATTTTCCAGAAGGCTAACAGGGTATATAAATTAGTAGCAAATTGTGACTGATTTTTCTTCTGTATTTTTTCACATTTTTAAATGCAGTGATTAAGTTTAATGATCACATATGTAGTCTCATATATTAAAATGAAAAAACCATTGGAAAGGCAAATAAACACAAATGAATTAATGCCAACTTTTTCAGCTCATGGAATTGAAAATATAAATCATTTGAAAAGTAAGAGAAAAAATTATTTTTACACTAGATGAAAACGTAGCATAGAGTGTATGGCCACGTGTGCTCTGGATTAAGTATCAGTATTTAACCTTTTCATTAATATTTTGGCTTGTAATGAAATTGCCAAACACAATGGTGTACATAAAACACATGGCATAAATATTGAAAAATCTGTGATAAAAAAACATTTTAAATAAACTGTTTTCTCAGAATTAACATCTATCCTTGTTTAGATTTACAGCTTTTGAAACTTTCAGAATATAAATTAAAAATTATCTTTGTAATCATAATGCACCCCTAATTTACATGTCCTGATCTTAAATCTATTAATTATATTAGCTTTTATCAAAACATTCAGCTAAGTGATCTTCAAATGATTAGTACTTAAGTGCTGGTTGGAGATGAACTTTTGCAAGTGAATGTCATACAATCTATTATTTCTGTTGGAGCTTAATTCTGAAGCTCAGAGACTCCCTAGCTCTTCTTGCCTCCCCATGGTAATTTATTATTATCCTTTGTCTCGTATAACGTTTGCTTCTTTGGCCTACCTGTAGCATAAACCTTTTGGTTGTTCTGCAGCTATTTCAGTTAAATAACTCAAGCCCTAAAAACCATAGAAAGAAGAGAATGTGCAAAGCGATCATATTTATGGACCACCAGATCCTTCTCAACATAATTGCCAGGCTTTTTATACTGAAAGGCAAGAAACAGCTGCCTTGTTCTACTTTGGTGTCCAACTCAGCTGTTTCAGATTCATCCTGTTACTTTAAGCATCTGTTGACAGGTGGGAAAGCTCACTGTGAAGAGAAACATTGTTGCCCTGGGTGGCTGCTGCCTAAGACAGGCCTGACCCTTTTGTTTCTCCCCTGGAACAGAACCGAAGTGTTCCTCCCAGCCTCATTAAGTACAGCTGTTGGGTACATTTTAGTAGATAAGAACCGTTTCCGAAGTATCTCGGTTCTGAGAACCGTTTCCGAAGTATCTCGGTTCTGAGAAGCGAGAGGCAGTGTCCAGAAGGTAGTTGGATAAGCTCATGTGCTATAGAATGTCTGTAAGTGGCTGAGACTTACAGAGGAGAGGCCTGCACGTTATTAGTCCTCCTTGTCTCGGACATCTTGAGCCTCTTGAATATCCTCTTAGGCCCTCATTTTGTACCAGAAATTCTGGAAACTGGAAGGCTATTTTGTTGGAATCCCTTATTTTACAGATTAGAAGACCGATGCCCAGGTTAGTTAAGTGTTTTGTTTCACGCTACAAAGTCAGTTAGTGGAATTCGTCTGCCTATATAATAACATCACAGTATTTCAGAGCTGTTTTCTGTCCTCTCTTTGTCAGGTTTCTGGGAAACCTCTTTCTCCTCATGTTTATTATTTGGCCCTTAATCCAGCATAATGAAATTACGGGTACATAGAGTTTGTCACAGGATTTCCAGTTAGGTCTAAGAGACCTAAAGGAAAGAAAGTTCTGGAAACTTCTGGAAAAACAAAAGCCCTGAGAGTTTCTTGACATATGTATTCTTTAAAATCTTTAAAATCAAACAAAACAACCCCTAGTGTCTTCCCTGTCGCCCCCTTCACTGCCTTCTTTTGTATTCTGCATATGTAACCATTCCCCTGGGCATTAGTAGAAAGGTACATGTGTAGTAATGGAATTTATGTATTCACTGGGGGTAAAATGCACTGGGAATTCCTCCACTGGGTGTAAAAACTTGGACCTGGGGACCTCACTAATGACTTTTCAAGAGCAGTTCTTTACAGAGTCCAAGTATTCAATCTTGTAACCGGACCATCAACCCCAGTGACAGCCTACTTTGAAGGAGGCCTCATAAAGACAAGGTTCAGGCTCTTTCTAATGGCTTTAGCTAATGGAAAACCTGGAGGGGAAAAATGAAATCATTCTCAAACTTCATACAGGTAGAAAGGAGAAAATCTCTGGAAGTTCTGAGAAGTGACAGGAATGTAAAATTTTGGGTTTAAAATGTAAGAAGTAGTAGTGGATGATGAAGAATGCTTAAAAATGCTTGCTTTTATTATAGGCAGTGGAAAAAAATGTGAGTCTCAATTTGCTTGCCCCGGGATTGCTCCAGCTAGCAGAATAAATCAGGCTAGAACCAGATCAGAATTTCTTACGAGATGACAGGGATCTGAAGGACTTTACCTCTGTAGTCGTTTTGCCTTTTCAGGCACTGGGTGACCCGGTCCCATGTCCATCCTAGTGGGCCTTGTATGATCCAATCCAAAGGCCCCTTTAGGTTTGCATTTTATCATTCCCTCTTTCTCAGAATTTGATGTTTATATGTAAAAGCGCTCTGGAAAATATTTAAAGCATGGTACAAATATAAGAGAAGCCATGCAGGTATGGAATTACTTTAAGAAGTATCATTTTATTCATTTGTCTGGCCTGATACCAATTACCTGATGCAATTGTTAAGGGCAGAACCATCCAGAGACCTTTGGGTTCCCCGCTCCCTGATTTTGTTTTGCAAATAATATAACTATACTTCATAGAAAACACCAGTGGTGGCTATGTTGTGCACAGACACAAAGTGATTCTTAGGCAACCGTAGGAGAGAAACATAAAAGAAATCACCAAAAATTCCGTCATCACAACATAAACATTGTGACAATTGTGTGGTTTTGTCTTTTCTGTTCTCTCTGTTCCTTTTCTGTCAGTACAAGTAAGTCATCATGAACAAACAAGCTTTTGTATCCTGCTTTTTTAACCTGACATGTTCATAGAACATAACCTAGTCACACACAGGCAAGTACATCTTCTATCCAATGATTTGTTTCACCATCACCCTGCACATCATTTTTCTCATGTTTCAAATGATTTCCTCAGAGAGACATCCGGAAATGGGATTACTGAGTCAAAGGTTCTCAACCTATTTTAAGGCCCTTGGTATGTAGTGGCAAATTGCCTTCCTGAAAGGCTGTGCCAGTTGACATGGCTGGCAGGAGCAAGGCTGAGTCTTCCTCTGGACCTGTACATGGGTACAGTTAACATTAAATTTTTTTTAATGAGTGTAATTTACATACAATAAACTGGACACGTCTTCAGTGCATAGGCTTGGGGAATTTTTACATACCTACATTTGGGTAAATGCCACCCAGATCTCAGATCTCTCTCTCTGTAGACAGATATATACATACATACATACATAAATACATAGATATATAGATTGATTCACCTGAGCAGCATTTATATTTATATATATGATATATAACATTATATAAGATGTAGATATTTAATATTATATATGTTAGTATAAATCATATACACATAAGCTTAATTTATGCATAAATACATATGCTTCACATATATTTACATAGATAAATATAAATATATATATATATTCCTTATGTACAGGATCCAACACAACATTAACTTAGACACTTTCCAGCTTAGATATTAACTTAGGTCTTTCCAGATCAGAATAAGAGGAAGCTGGAAAGTATCTAGGTTTCCAGCAACAAGTACTTAAATATATTAACATGAATCTACTCAATAGACTATTATGTAATCATTTTTTAAAAATGAAAACATGGTAATTAATATTAGAAAATGCCTATGTTATAATGTTAGGTTAAAAAAGGATACATGTGATTTATATATATAAAATATATGTACAGCATATGTATATCTGCATATTTAAATATATAAATACAGCATATATATTTATATACTTAAATTATAAATGTATGTACAGCATATATATACTTAAATATACATATTTATATATAATATTTACATATATAATTTATATTATATATAAATCACACCTGTGTGTGTGTATACATATATATATATATATGTTTCCATTATCCCCAGGAAGTTTTCTAGTGCCCAGTTGGTATCTAGTGCCCAGTCGGTGTCTCCACCCACCCCTGAGGTAACCACTATTCTGAAAGTCTCTCATCTTTGAGTGATTTCTGAAATGTTCTTCTCTCATCTGAAATGATTTGACAGGCAGTCTCTGAAGGAAGATTGCTATGGCTTTGGTGTTGCTCGGATTTCTGCCACCTCTCATTGGCAGGCCCGAGAAGATATGCACAGTCTTTATTTCATTGTTGCCCAGTTGCCTGTATTGAGCTTAGCTATCCTGTGCCCAGGTTGCCTTAGGGATCACTTTGTGACTATGTGCAGCTTATCCATTACCTTTTTTTTTCTCTTCAAGAATGAACAAAACGACTACCATCTGTTCTGAACCATGTGTGGTAGCAGGTAGGGGGTGACAATGAAGGTGTGTTACAGAAATAACGTAGGAGCCATGCTGACTTTAAAGAAACACCCCCACCCCCAAATGCTCCTGGCTGTTTTCTTTCTATAGATGTGTTAAAACAGAGGGTATGAAGTGCTTGGTTTGCAAATCCTGCAATACTTTGCCATGGCAAGTCCCTAGGAAGTAGATTAAAAGTGGATCTCCCAGAGTGATTAGGATTGGGCAGATAAAATGGTATGTTTTTGTTGGTCAATCGAGTTCGAAATATAGGTTCGGAGAGTAAATACTCCCTTGCTGAGACTAAACAGTCATTTTGTTGTTCATTTTTATGAAAATCATGGCTCCAAATTTTCCATGAAAGCTGTCCTTTCTGAGATAGACTGGCTCTTCATGAGTTATCAAGCACCTCAAATCCTCTCTAACAACAAAATCGAGGGGTAACCTCAAGGTTAGGAACATCACGGGCAAGAACTTATGGCTCAGCAGTGGTTGTAGGTGTAAATTCAGTGTCCCAAGTCAGAAATCAAGAGGTCTAAGCCCAACATTAAAGGCAAGGAGAGGAGGAAATTAACAAAGATGGAGGCTAGGAACAACGTTAGGGGCTTTCATATGTAATAATCCATTTAATATTTGCAATAAGATTATGAGGTTGATCTATATAAATCTCCCTTTAAAGGGAGGGAATTGAAACATGTCCAGAGTCTCACAGTTACATTTCCTCTTTGCCTCTTTCCTTCCCTCTTTTCTTTCTTTTTTCCCCTCTTTTCCCACTGTTGACACATTCCAGGACACACATCCTCCTCCTGTTTTCCTATTCCTTCACATCTTTCTCATCCTTTGCTGTAACATCCTGTGCCATAACAAACTGTCACTTATCCAGTGTGGCATGCCCTGTGAAGTCTTCCCTGACACTGTGAACCATAGTAAGTTTATAGGACCCTTCAGTGTTGAGTTCTATCTTTTGCAGCTCCCACAGCACCTATAGAAGTTGTGTTCACAGAGCACTCAACAATTCCTAGGCTTGAATAAAGGTGTGACAAAAATGGGGTTCTGTTGGGAAGACACTGTAGCCACTGTCAGCATAAAGATACAAATGGTCCTTGTGAATCGATGGAAGGCCTTTGAGTGATTTCTTATCAATGGAAGTGCCTTAGGAAATGCCCAATTGCTGCCTTAAAATGAATATAATTATCCAACATTGATCATTGAGTTTGTTCCTTTGCCACCCTCCCCACTTGCATGTGTAAGCCTTTTTGGCCATATTTTATTTTAGTATTTCACCAAGGAGTTTTCAGGCATCTTAATTAATAGCAAAAACCTATCAAGCTGGAAGGAGATGGCCTGACCATAGTACATTCCTTTACCAGGACTCTGTAGACAGGTCCCTAGCTGGCATATGCATCAAGAGCTCCCATTCCCTCCAAGGACCCGTGGACAGTTCACACCTATAGTGCTAGATTAAAACAGACATGAAATTCAAATACCGGTAGGTTGTTATAGGTGTTCTCTGAAAAGAACAGTGGTAAAATAATTAGTACATCTAATTATTAGCGTGTTCACATGCTTTATATTTTTAAAGGGCCACAGCAGTGCTGTACAATAGAAACATAATGTGAGCCATATATATAATTTTAAAGTTTTTTAGTGGTCAATTTAAAAATGTAGAAACATGTGAAATTAATTTTAATAATATATATTTAACTGCGTAGGCCCAAATATTATCACCTTGACATGTAAATAATATGAAAATATTAATGAGATAGTTTACCTTTTTTGTTCTAAGTCTTAGAAATCTGGTGTATAATTTATACTTACAGCCCACCTTCTTTTAGGCTGGCTATATTTCAAGTGCTCAAGAGCTATATGTGGCTACTGGTGATCATATTGGCCAGCACAGGCCCAAAGAAACTTCTAATGGAGTCTTTCCTATAAAGGTGGAGCTACATTTGTTCATAGGCAAAACCAAAACCAAACCCAAAACGAAAAGTGACTCAGTATGTTTATTGGTCCCATGCTCCGTGCTGGGCACTAGAGTGGGGAGACAAAAGGGTGCAGTGCAGCCTCTACCATAAATCAGTCACACGTGAAAAGTGAAATCATTTTGGTTGTAATTTATAATGTGTCCAACCACAAGGCAGTTTTTGTGATTAATTCTCAAGCAAGTGATTTTGGCAGTTTAGAACTGTGAGTTTACAGGAGAAAGTAATCCCTACTATTTGAGATGGTCATGGAGGACAAGGGACATTGGACAAAGTATAATATTTGTCTGAGATGGGGAAAGAGGAGAGCAAGCAGTTCAGGTAGGGGAGACAGCTTGAGCAAATGTACAGAAGCATTGTGACACAGCGAGTAGATTAGCTTCGCTATAACTGAGAATGCACAAAAAGGAAATTATAGAAAGAAAGGTGGGATTCCTTTTGGCTATATTAAAGAGAGTTGGACTATATAGAGAGATGGTTAAGAGACCTCAGTTAACAACAGGAATGAAAATAATAATCGCAGCTAGCATGTGCCTGGTTAGGGGCCAGTCCCTGTACCAAATTCTTTGTGTTTTTTTGTCACTGAATATTACAAATGAGAAAGTGGAATCTGTAGAGAAGTAGAAGTACTTGTCCAACGTCACACATCCAGCAAGTTGGTGTACCAAAATTTTGAATACAGAGCCTTCTGAGTTCAGAGCATTTACCTTAACCATCAGGAGATATGCTCCTGAGAATGTTGGAAGCAGTGGTCTCTGTGTTTGATTAATGCCCCCAGCCCTATTGACAAAGGTGCTGCCGAAGGGCCGACGGACCACCTGAACATATGACAGAGAATTTCTAGGCCAAGGATTCTCTGCAGTTTGTGTCTTCTGAAAAGATACAAATGGGCCTTTTAGCACGAAGCCCCTGCAAGTTGACTGAGGTCACTGACTCAGGTCTTTACAACCCATTGTTCCACTAGTTGGTTTCCTCCTTTCTCTCTCCTCGTATACCCCAGCATCATACTAGAATACTGGGATCTCAGAGACCTTTTCGTTCAAGGCCCTGTTCTTACAGAACAGAAAACAGAGGCTTAGAGAGGAAAGGACTTTGTCCAGAGTCACACAGTTTTGGAAGTGTTAGAGCTGGGGCCCACATCAGGACTCTCTCCACCCAGTGAGCTATGCTAGTGTTTGCCAAAGACCTTCTCCATGGAAAGCAAGAAATTCAGATTAGGAAGTGTATTTCAATCACTAAGTAGTTGTTTTAGCTTTCTAGGGTTAACAATTGACAAACTTTGCCATAGACGAAGGTATCCCTGAATTAAGAGATGGATTTCAGTAATAATTGCTATAAAATGAGTTTTTGGTAAGTGGCCTCTATAGCCTTATGGATTTCAATAAAATCAGATGTCCTTCAAATGGAAAAAAATGTTGACCCTGCTGAATATAATAAAATGGTACCTTTTAATGCAGCAAATCTTTTAAACTCGCATTTAAAAGAAAAGTAATGACTTTTAAAATTAAAGTTCAATGGTATCCCTTACTTGGAATACGGTTCCAGTTGGAGAATAAATCATAGAATAAAAATACTTAGAGTAACAACAACAACAACAAAAAATGCTTACAGTAACCATAGAATAGAGGCCAGGCCTTTTGGCAGGTATTCAGGCTGCCTTCCTTATCTGACAAACTGTTCACAACATAGAGTGGTCAGTCCCTCTAAGTCTGGCCTCTAAGGTCCCAGCACTTTGAATTCTTTTACCCTTTTTCTTCTGACTTTGGCCGTCATTTCACTTTACGGCCTTGTTCCAGCCTTCTTTGTCCAAAGATACACTGTCTGCTTTTCTACTTTGCTTGGAAGCAAAAACATTTTAGAAAACTAAGGCCTGAAATAGCTAGTTGCTACTTAATGTTTGCTGCTTATCCTTGCATCTGCTGGGACCTGGTGCTTGTCATGCTTATACAGTACAAGGAAGACAGAAGACAGCCCCCGCCATAGTGAAGCCTAGTCATTTTAGAGGACAGGACTAAAAAACATGAAGCAATGAACAAATCCCCCAAAATACAACAGTGCACTGAATGATGCTGTGCAGATACTTCTTAGAGATATTTAGGTGTAGCTAGGCTAGATTGTTTCTGTATTGCATCAATAGATTGGTCCATGTTGACTATTCCACTTCACAATTTCTCAGGGATGGACAAGATGGCAGAGTTCAGGCCCCAAATTTACCAAAATAGAAATTTTCTCCATCAACTAATGAGTGGATAAAGAAAATGTGATATATATACACCATGGAATACTACTCAGCCATTAAAAGAAAGAAATAATGTCGTTTGCAGCAACTTGGATGGAGCTGGAGGCCATTATTATTATTATTATTATTATTCTTTTATGAAGTCTCACTCTTGCCCAGGCTGGAATACAGTGGTGTGATTGATATCAGCTGACTGCAACCTCCACCCACTGGATTCAAGTGATTTTTGTGCCTCAGCCTCCTAAGTAGATGGGTCTACAGGTGGCTTTTTTTGTTTTTGTATTTTTAGTAGAGACAGGGTTTCACCATGTTGGCCAGGCTGGTCTTGAACTCCCAACCTCAAGTAATCCACCAGCCGTGTCCTCCCAAAGTGCTGGCATTACAGGTATGAGCCATCGTGCCTGGCCTAGAGGCATTATTCTGAGTGAAGTAACATAGGAGTGAAAAACCAAAATTCATTTATTCTGACTTATAAGTGGAAGCTAAGCTGTGAGTCTGCAAAGGCATGCAGAGTGATACAATGGACTTCAGAGACTCAGAAGGAGGAGGGTGGGAGTGGGCCAGGGATAAAAAAAAACTACACATTAGGTATAACGTATACTACTCAGGTGACAGGTGCACTGAAATCTCAGAATTCACCACTATATAATTCATACATGTAACCCAAAACCACTTGTACCCCAAAAGCTATTGAAATAAAAAAGCATATGTAAGTTCCATTACAACATGAGAAATACTTTTTTAAAAAATACTTTAAGTTCTAGGGTACATGTGCACAACGTGCAGGTTTGTTACATATGTATACATGTGCCATGTTGGTGTGCTGCACCTATTAACTCATCATTTACATTAGGTATATCTCCTAATGCTACCCCTCCTCTCCTCCCACAATAGGACCAGGTGTGTTTAAGTAATCTCATTGTTCAATTCCCACCTATGAGTGAGAACATACGGTATTTGGTTTTCTGTTCTTGCGATAGCTTGCTGAGAATGATGGTTTCCAGCTGCATCCATGTCGCTACAAAGGACACGAACTCATCCTTTTTTATGGCTGCATAGTATTCCATAGAGTATATGTGCCACATTTTCTTAATTCAGTCTGTCATTGATGGACATTTGGGTTGATTCCAAGTCTTTGTGATTGTGAATAGTGCTGCAATAAACATACATGTGCATGTGTCTTTATAGCAGAATGACTTATAATCCCTTGGGTATATCCCCAGTAATGGGATGGCTGGGTCAAATGATATTTCTAGTTCTAGATCCTTGAGGAATCACCACACTGTTTTCCACAGTGGTTAGACTAGTTTACGGTCTCATCAACAGTATAAAAGTGTTCCTGTTTCCCCACATCCTCTCCAGCACCTGTTGTTTCCTGATTTTTTAATGATTGCCATTCTAAGTGGTGTGAGATGGCATCTCATTGTGGTTTTGATTTACATTTCTCTGACGGCGAGTGATGATGAGCATTTTTCCATATGTCTGTTGGCTGTATGAATGTCTTCTTTTGAGAAGTGTCTGTTCGTATCCTTTGCCCACTTTTTGATGGGTTATTTTTTTTTTCTTGTAAATTTGATTGAGTTCTTTATAGGTTCTGGATATTAGTCCTTTGTCAGATGAGTAGATTGCAAAAATTTTCTCCCATTCTGTAGGTTGCCTGTTCACTCTGATGGTAGTTCCTTTTGCTGTGCAGAAGCCCTTTAGTTTAATTAGATCCCATTTGTCAATTTTGGCTTTTGTTGCATTGCTTTTGGTGTTTTAGTCATGAAGTCCTGGCCCATGCCTGTGTCCTGAATGATATTACCTAGGTTTTCTTCTAGGGCTTTGATTGTTTTAGGTCTAACATTTAAGTCTCTAATCCATCTTGAATTAATTTTCGTATAAAGAGTAGGGAAAGGATCCAGTTTAAGCTTTCTACTTATGGCTAGCCAATTCCCCAGCACCATTTATTAAATAGGGAATCCTTTCCACATTTCTTGTTTTTGTCAGGTTTGTCAAAGATCAGATGGCTGTAGATGTGTGGTATTATTTCTGAGAGCTCTCTTCTGTTCCATTGGTCTATATCTCTGTTCTGGTACCAGTACCATGCTGTTTTGGTTACTGTAGCCTTGTAGTATAGTTTGAAGTCAGGTAGAGCGTGATGCCTCCAGCTTTGTTCTTTTGGCTTAGGATTGTCTTGGCAATGCAGGCTCTTTTTTGGTTCCATATGAACTTTAAAGCAGTTTTTTTCCCAATTCTGTGAAGAAAGTCTTTGGTAGCTTAATGGGGATGGCATTGAATCTATAAATTACCTTGGGCAGTATGGCCATTTTCACAATATTGATTCTTCCTATCCGTAAGCAGGTTTGTTCTTCCATTTGTTTGTGTTCTCTTTTATTTCACTGAGCAGTGGTTTGTAGTTCTCCTTGAAGAGGTCCTTTACATCCCTTGTAAGTTGGATTCCTAGGTATTTTATTCTCTTTGAAGCTAGTGCGAATGGGAGTTCATTCATGATTTGGCTCTCTGTTTGTCTATTACTGGTGTATAAGAATGCTTGTGATTTTTGCACATTGATTTTGTGTCCTGACACCTTGCTGAAGTTGCTCATCAGCTTAAGGAGATTTTGGGCTGAGATGATGGGGTTTTCTGAATATACAATCTTGTCATCTGCAAACAGGGACAATTTGACTTCTTCTTTTCCTAACTGAATACCCTTGATTTCTTTCTCTTGCCTCATTGCCCTAGCCAGAATGTCCAACACTATGTTGAATAGGAGTGGTGAGAGAGAGCATCCCTGTCTTGTGCCAGTTTTCAAAGGGAATGCTTCCAGTTTTTGCACATTCAGTATGATATTGGCTGTGGGTTTGTCATAAATAGCTCTTATTATTTTGAGATACATTCCATCAATACCGAATTTATTGAGAGTTTTTAGCATAAAGGGCTATTGAATTTTGTCAAAGGCCTTTTCTGCATCTATTGAGATAATCATGTGGTTTTTGTCTTTGGTTCTGTTTATATGCTGGGATTATGTTTATTGATTTGCATATGTTGAACCAGCCTTCCATCCCAGGGATGAAGCCCACTTGATCATGGTAGATAATGTTTTTGATGTGCTGCTGGATTCGGTTTGCCAGTATTTTATTAAGGATTTTTGCATCGATGTTCATCAGGGATATTGGTCTAAAATTTCCTTTTTTTGTTGTATCTCTGTCAGGCTTTGGTATCAGGATGATGCTGGCCTCGTAAAATGAGTTAGGGAGGATTCCCTCTTTTTCTATTGATTGGAATAGTTTCAGAAGGAATGGTACCAACTCCTCCTTGTACCTCTGGTAGAATTCGGCTGTGAATCTGTCTGGTCCTGGACTTTTTTTCGTTGGTAGGCTATTAATTATTGCCTCAATTTCAGAGCCTGCTAATGGCCTATTCAGGGATTCAACTTCTGCCTCATTTAGTCTTGGGAGAGTGTAAGTGTCCAGGAAATTATCCATTTCTTCTAGGTTTTCTAGTTTATTTGCGTAGAGGTGTTTATAGTATTCTCTGATGGTAGTTTGTATTTCTGTGGGGTCGGTGGTGATATCCCCTTTATCATTTTTTATTGTGTCTATTTGATTCTTTTCTCTTTTCTTCTTTATTAGTCTTGCTAGCGGTCTGTCAATTTTGTTGAGCTTTTCAAAAAACCAACTCCTGGATTCATTGATTTTTTGGAGGGTTTTTTTGTGTCTCTATCTCCTTCAGTTCTGCTCTGATCTTAGTTATTTCTTGCCTTCTGCTAGCTTTTGAATGTGTTTGCTCTTGCTTCTCTAGTTCTTTTAATTGTGATGTTAGGGTGTCAATTTTAAATCTTTCCAGCTTTCTCTTGTGGGCATTTAGTGCTATAAATTTCCCTCTACACACTGCTTTAAATGTGTCCCAGAGATTCTGGTATGTTGTGTCTTTGTTCTCATTGGTTTCAAAGAGCATCTTTATTTCTGCCTTCATATCGTTATGTACCCAGTAGTCATTCAGGAGCAGGTTGTTCAGTTTCCATGTAGTTGAGCGGTTTTCATTGAGTTTCTTAGTCCTGAGTCCTAGTTTGATTGCACTGTGGTCTGAGAGACAGTTTGTTATAATTTCTGTTCTTTTACATTTGCTGAGGAGTGCTTTCCTTCCAACTATGTGGTCAATTTTGGAATAAGTGTGATGTGGTGCTGAGAAGAATGTATATTCTGTTGATTTGGGGTGGAGAGTTCTGTAGATGTCTATTAGGTCCGCTTGGTGCACAGTTAAGTTCAATTCCTGGATATCCTTGTTAACTTTCTGTCTCGTTGATCTGTCTAATGTTGACAGTGGGATGTTAAAGTCTCCCATTATTATTGTATGGGAGTCTAAGTCTCTTTGTAAGTCTAAGTCTCTAAGGACTTGCTTTATGAATCTGGGTGCTCCTGTATTGGGTGCATATATATTTAGGATAGTTAGCTCTTCCTGATGAATTGATCCCTTTACCATTATGTAATGGCCTTCTTTGTCTCTATTGATCTTTGATGGTTTAAAATCTGTTTTATCAGAGACTAGGATTGCAACCCCTGCTTTTGTTTTGTTTTCCATTTGCTTGGTAGATCTTCCTCCATTCCTTTATTTTGAGCCTATGTGTATCTCTGCATGTGAGATGGGTCTCCTGAATACAGCAAGCTGATGGGTCTTGACTCTTTATCTGATTTGCCAGTCTGTGTCTTTTAATTGGACCATTTAGTCTATTTACATTTAAGGTTAATATTGTTATGTGTGAACTTGATCCTGTCATTATGATATTAGCTGATTTTTTTGCTCGCTAGTTTATGCAGTTTCTTCCTAGCCTTGAACGACTTTACATTTTGACATGTTTTTGCAATGGCTGGTACCTGTTGTTTCTTTCCATGTTTAGTGCTTCCTTCAGGACCTCTTGTAGGGCAGGCCTGGTGGTGACAAAATCTCTAAGCATTTGCTTGTCTGTAAAGGATTTTATTTCACCTTTACTTATGAAACTTAATTTGGTTGGATATGAAATTCTGGGCTGAAAATTCTTTTCTTTAAGATTGCTGACTATTGACCCCCACTCTCTTCTGGCTTGTAGAGTTTCTGCCGAGAGATCTGCTGTTAGTCTGATGGGTTTCCCTTTGTATGTAACCCGAGCTTTGTCTCTGGCTGCCCTTAACATTTTTTCCTTCATTTCAACTTTGGTGAATCTGACAATTATGTGTCTTGGAGTTGCTCTTCTTGAGAAGTATCTTTGTAGCGTTCTCTGTATTTCCTGAATTTGAATGTTGGCCTGCCTTACTAGGTTGGGGAAGTTCTCCTGGATGATATCCTGCAGAGTGTTTTCCAACTTGGTTCCATTTTCCCTGTCACTTTCAGGCACACCAGCCAGACGTAGATTTGGTCTTTTCACATAATCCCATATTTCTTGGAGGCTTTGTTCATTTCTTTTTACTTTTTTTTCTCTACACTTCTCTCCTCACTTCATTTCATTCATTTGATCTTCAATCACTGATACTCTCTCTTCCAGTTGATTGAATCAGTTACTGAAGCTTGTGCATTTGTCAGGTAGTTCTCGTGTCATGGTTTTCATCTCTATGAGTTCTTTTAAGGTCTTCTCTGCATTGATTATTCTAGTTATCCATTCATCCATTCTTTTTTCAAGGTTTTTAGTTTCTTTGCACTGGTTACATAGTTCCTCCTTTAGCTCTGAGGAATTTGATCGACTGAAGCCTTCTTCTCTCAACTCGTCAAAGTCATTCTCTGTCCAGCTTTGTTCTGTTGCTGGCGATGAGCTGCATTCCTTTGGAAGGGCAGATGCGCTCTAATCTTTTGAATTTTCAGCTTTTCTGCACTTGTTTTTCCCCATCTTTGTGGTTTTATCTGCCTTTGGTCTTTGATGATGGTGATGTACTGATGGAGTTTTGGTGTAGGTGTCCTTTCTCTTTGTTAGTTTTCCTTCTAATGGTCAGGACCCTCAGCTGTAGATCTGTTGGAGTTTGTTTGAGGTCCACTCCAGACCCTGTTTGCCTGGGTATCAGCAGCAGAGGCTGCAGAAGATAGAATATTGCTGAACAGCGAGTGTTGCTGTCTGATTCTTGCTCTAGAAGCTTCGTCTCAAGGGTGTACCCTGCCGTGTGAGGTGTGAGGTGTCGGTCTGCACCTAGTGGGGGATGTCTCCCAGTTAGGCTACTCAGGGATCAGGGACCCACTTGAGCATGCAATCTGTCCGTTCTCAGATCTCAACCTCTGTGCTGGGAGATCCACTGCTCTCTTCAAAGCTGTCAGACGGGGGCATTTACCTCTGCCGAGGTTTCTGCTGCTTTTTGTTTAGCTATGGCCTGTCCCATAGGCCATAGGAGTCTACAGAGGCAGGCTGGCCTCCTTGAGCTGTGGTGGGCTCCACCCAATTTGAACTTCCTAGCGGCTTTGTTTACCTACTTAAGCCTCAGCAATGGCGGATGCCCCTCCCCCAGCCTCGCTGCTGCCTTGCTGTTAGATCTCAGACTGCTGTGCTAGCAATGAGGGAGGCTCCATGGGAGTGGGACCCTCTGGGCCAGGTGTGGTATATAATCTCCTGGTGTGCCATTTTCTAAGACCCTTGGTAAAGCACAGCATTAGGGTGGGAGTTACCCAATTTTCCAGGTGTCGTGTGTCTCAGTTTCCTTTGGCTATCAAAAGGAATTCCCTTCCCACTTGTGCTTCCCAGGTGAGGGGATGCCTCGCCCTGCTTCAGCTCTCGCTGGTCAGGTTACACCCACCGACCAGCACCAACAATCTGACACACCCCAGTGACATGAACCCGGTACCTCAGTTGAAAATGCAGAAATCACCCGTCTTCTGTGTCGCTTATGCTGGGAGCTGGAGGCTGGAGCTGTTCTTATTTGGCCATCTTGGGCGTGCCTCGAGAAATACTTCTTAAAGGAGTGTTCCTAACATAGGTTCTAGTCCCCATGAGGTTTGTGCATAAAAAGGACTCCGTAATCGAGCCATTCCATATCTTCCTCTTGGAGACTTAAAAGACATGTTCATGTATTAAAGGGTATACAGCTTTCAAACTTTTTTATCAAAGTCTTGCAGTTTGTAACTTTGACTTAAACCCAGTAGTAACCAAACTGGTCTTCCTACAGAGCCTTTATTTCGTAGTCCATATTCCATGGGCCTTGTGGCAGAACACACAATGGGAAATGCTGCTTTATAGTGGACTCTTGGCTCCCCAGTAATGGCTAAATGCCTGATTTGGTTATAGTTCTCTTAGCCCCTGTTCCTTCCAGATGGGAATCTTGTGCAGGAAGTAAGAAAGAGAAAGTAACCCAAGCTATTTTAACAATAGGCCTCTGACTAAAACAACCTCCCTGAATAGTTGATAAACATTTTCCCTCTCTTAAGGGAAAATCATGCACAGAAACAAGCACATATAAATAATTTACCAAGCTGTAATATGCTATAAATAACAGCCCTGCTAAATAATGAATTAACCCAACTGCTGATTCATAGGTAAATGTCTCTTGTAAACAGCATTTTTATGGATTTTACAGCTTAGTTAATATCCACTCATATTTCATTAGGACACTTCAGGTGAAGTATTGGGGTAATAATCTGGTTATATTTGAAAGTGATATAGCACATATCAGGAGTCCAGGCAGAGTTTGGGGAGCTGTCAGGATCCTTTTCTCTTAGCCAGAGCATGAGGAGAGATTGTACTGGGCCTTACTTTTCTCCTTCCTCCATGGTCTTGGTTTGCCCAGCTCCTCAGTGCAAGCCTGAGTTGCTGAGCAGGATGTGGCTCTGAAAGGAGGGTGTCCTCTCTGAGACCATGGGCAGGGATGGAAGTAGAGGTAGCTCTGGGCCAGGGGAAGAAAGGGACACAGAAATCACTTTGGCTTACTCGACAGAGCCAGCTCTTCTGAGATTTTATGACACAGGTGTGCAGACTCTGGAGCTGAACTCTGGATATTTGCATCTTTACCACTTATTAACTTTCTGACTTGGGCAAGTCACTTATACTCTCTGTGGTTCAGTTCCCTCACCTGTTAACAGGGACAATAAAAGTACCTACTCCTAGGGTTATTATGAAGATTAAATGAGTTTGTATTGTCAAGTGCTGGAACATTCCTTGGCACTTAGCAAGTGCTTTTATTTATTTATTTTTTGAGATGGGGTCTGGCTCTGTCACCCAGGCTTGAGTGCAGTAGTGAGATCTCAGCTCACAGCAACCTCTACTTCCCAGACTCAAGAGATCCTCCCACCTCAGCCTCCCAAGGAGCTGGGATTACAGGCGCATGCCACCACGCTCAACTAATTTTAGTATTTTTAGTAGAAATGGGGTTTTGCCATGTTGCCCAGGCTGGTCTCAAACTCCTGGACTCAAGTGATCCTCCTACTTTGGCCTCCAAAGTGTTGGGATTATAGGCGTGAGCCACCGTGCTCTGCCAGCAAATGCTTTTTGAGTACAGTATTAACTGTTACATTTGTTAGAACTGGACTCTTTTAGATTCTTCATTTTGGCATTCTCCAGCTCTGGTGTTGGATTCTGAAAACCTAGACACTGGCGGTTGGAGGGTCTGGGTGGGGAGGGGGTCACTGGGATCACTCAGATGTCTCTTCTTGCCTTTAAAGAATGAAAATAGGGGCCAGGCACAGTGGCTCACGCCTGTAATCCCAGCACTTTGGGAGACCGAGGTGGGTGGATCACGAGGTCAGGAGGTCAGGAGATCGAGACCATCCTGGCTAACATGGTGAAACCCCATCTCTACTAAAAGTATAAAAAATTAGCTGGGCGTGGTGGTGGGCGCCTGTAGTCCCAGCTACTCAGGAGGCTGAGGCAGGAGAATGGCGTGAACCAGGGAGGCGGAGCTTGCAGTGAGCGGAGATCGCGCCACTGCACTCCAGCCTGAGCGACAGAGAGAGACTCTGTCTCGGGAAAAAAAAAAAAAAAAAAAAAAGAATGGGAATGGGGAGCAGGAACTATGATTTCATTAGAGTGAGGAAAAACTGCTTTTGGTGCTCTCTCAGTAACTATAAGGAAGAAATATTATCTTATTTAAAAGGAATGTTATCTATCTTTGTTAATGAGGGTTTTATGGTGGGGGGAGGTGGTGAGAATTATCAGTCAAATCACTTTGAAAAGGAGGAGCTCTGAATTTCATAATTAAACCCTAATTTGTTAATGGGAACTGATGCCAAAAAACAAGAGTGCTACTATTTCCTCCTTGCAGTGACACTGAAAGTCCTGGGCTGTGGAGGGTAGAAACAGGACATTCTCCGTGTTCAGTTCACAGGGGTGGAGTTACAGTAAATATCTTGCCCAGTTTGCCATCACACTAACACTGTACCCCCTACTACCAGCCTAATGACCATTCAATTCTGATTGAATGGAAGAGCAGCTCCGGCCCTTGATCCAACTTGTGGTTGATTACAGTGCTCATTCCCCATTACCCCAAATATTCCTATCAATGACCAGAGTGAGCATTCACGCTTATGCACCGTCATAGATATAACTCATGCCAGTGGTTCTCGATAGCAGCCATCTGAAGCTCCTTTTGCCCACAGCTCCCTGGATAGCTCCGCCATTCCCTGCATGCTAGTCTTGTGGTTTGGTCTTCAGCCTGCTGTCTGTCCTTTCTCTCACATTGCATGGGCTTTCTCCGATACCTACGTGCAAAATCTCTTTTCCATTCTTCCTTTCTCTGGCCCCTGGGTTCAGAAATCTCTAGGGATCATTATCAGTCCTCTGGCTGCCCCTCTCCTACCTACCTCCATCTACCCTAGCTTTAGGACAGACCTATGGTGATGCCCAACTTTCTGCATTTTGAAATAGGGGTGATTGCTTTGACCTGGGCTCTATCTAGGGTCTTTCATCTGTCTGTTTTGGACAAAGACAATAGCAGTGAAGCAGGGGGCCTTTGGATTAAGAGGCTCAGACTCTCAAACTCTCTTTTTTTTTTAAAACTGTCTGGCATTAAGGGGCATAGTCTGCTTGCCTTCAATAGACCTCAGGCTGGGGAGGCTCGAGGTGCCTACTAGGGCAGCCAGTTTGCATAGTGCCTTCTGAAAGCTGGAAGAGCCACCCTTGCTGCCTTATAGCCTTCGTCCTTGGGCCTTAGAATGAAACGCTTCAGAGCTCACAATTAACATTTGGCCAATCCCCTTCCTCACCCCCACCCCCATGAAGTGGGAAGAAATACAGTGGCGTGACATTCACTTTGACAAAGCTCTTTTTCTTTTCTTTACTTCTCAAAAAATGCCTAAAGAAATAAAAACAGTTGCTAAGCTACTGGGTGGGCTCTATCGGTGTGTTTTGTTGCAGTCTTGGCGTTAAGGACTCATGCTATCACATATTCAGCAACTTAGACTAAAGGGAGGAAAGCAAGGTGCTTGAGAGGGCTCTCTTGCAAGTTCACTTATTTGTCAGGTCAAGTGCTTGGCTCTGGGATGGCAGGGGACATGGAGCATGACAACTGCAATTCTTTCTCCAGGTGGGAAAGTAGAAGGGAGGATTTCTTTCAATCCTCAAATTCTTCCAAAAGAGAATATTGATTTGGAACCTTGTCTTTCTTTACCATTTATTTCAGAAAGGTTGGATCTCTAGGAAGCATGGGTCATGCTCTTAGTTCTCTGGGTATTGTCTTTTGCACATATCACATGCAGTTGGTACTACTGATGGGGCCTGGACACTAGCTGGTTCTGGTGAGCTCCTAGCTCAATGTGCCAGACCTTTGTATTGTATTGTATTTAATTTTTTGTCTCCAGCATTTTCTTTTCAAAGCTGGTGAATCCCAGGTTTTGCAAGTTTTCATTTAACAACATTCACATAATCCCTAAATTCAGCATGGTTTGTAACTTGTTAGGTCCGTTTGCTATATACAAATGCCATACCTCCAGTTGGTACTGAGGAACAGTTCCCAACTCCTGATTTAAAGGCATTAACACTGAGAATGGTGGAAAGAGAGCCTATTTCCCAACACTGCTTTGCAACATCGTCTAAATCTTTCACAATGGCCTAATCCACCCATTGCGCGTTGGTTCTCAGTGTGGGGACAATGGGGGCATTACTGATTTTAGACTTGTTTTCATCAACTAGCTCATTCTATGTAGAGTTTAGAAAAAAAAAACATAAAAATTAATGCAGCCTGGGACACCCTCTGTGGAGGATACATTGAAAATACATCTTAAATAAAAACCCAGGAAATTGTCCCTTCTGTCTTTCACCTGTCAGAATCAGCAATAGAATTCTATAGCCCATTCAGTGGCATATTTAATTAAGCAACCTATCTGCTGAATGTGCTGGGGGTTGGCTGACAGTGCTTTTCACTGCTGATTTGGATGACAAAGGATATGGTGAGATATTCAACAGTCTGGTGAAATGGAAAGAAACTCCCAATTGGTCACACCTACCTATTTCTCTTGGCATGTTGCATTAGCTCTGATAATACAGAAAATAGACTGACTTTTATGCATTGAGAAAGTCAGTGGACACCAACCTCTTGCCTTTTGCTCTTCCACAGCAAGCCCTGACTGAGTTTTGCACACATTTCCGTTACAGATGAATACAGATTTTAGTCGTAGGTGAGAAACATGAACTTGTAATTTTCAAGAGACAAAACCTCCAGCTGCTTGTTTTAATCCTAGTGCAGAATAGTTCCTTCCTGACCATCCTATATTTTGATGGCAGTTATTGCCCATCCCTAGTGTATATTATTAGTATTAGTGACAGTTTTGCAGTGTTTATCTGGTGCCAGACATATGCCAAGGCATCATCCCTCTTGCCAACGCTGTGGGGTAATACTCTATTTTGCAGATATGAAAATTGAGGGTCAAAAAACTTAAGTGACTTGCCTGAAGTCACTCAACCAACCAGTAAGTGGTGGGTCAAGGTTAGAACATAGAGCTCTTCTACCCTGCAGCCCCTGCTCTTAGCCGCTGTCTTGCATTGTCTCTCTTGAAAGCCAAAAGAGTTTGTCACCCAGTACAACTAGGGGTCGGGGCACAAGTGTATTAGGATTACAAACCTTTTGGGGGTCTCTCCCACAAAATTGGGCTCTTCACCTAGGTTTTGTAGAGCCTTGCAGTATCAGTAAAGCCCTTCAAACTAGATGCAAAAATATGCGTATATTCAAAGGAGATAGGCCAGAGTTTTCATCACTTTCTTGAAGAAGTCCATGACACACAAGAGGGTTAGTAACTTCCACATAATCCTAAAGTGCATGTAGCACCTGCCAGGCATGAATATGTGCATGAACTTAAGCAAACTCATTTCATTCTCACCATAGCTATTGGAGGTAGGTATGATTATCATGCCCATTTTATAGAAGGGTAAACTGAGACTAAGAGAGGTTATAAAGCCAATTCCTAAGTGACAGCACTGGAATTTGAGGCCAAGCAGTCTAGCTCCTGCTTTTAATCACTTTTGACTGCAATTTCCTTTTTATTTACTTGCATATCTCCTAGCACAGTGCCTGACACATAGTGGGATGTTTATTGATATTTGTTCAATTGAATTGATTTGCACACTGCCAGCTCTGTGTAGATTTCTTCTTAGGAATCATTCTTAAAGGTATGACTCCGTAAGTCCTGGCTGGATGAATGAAAAGAATCAACATGGTCAAAAGATAATTTATTAGAGTTTTTAAAGACAAATGGCTTGGTAAAGTATAGGCATTTTACTTTCAATCAGTGTTCCCTGGAGGGCTGTTACACTGATTTCCAAGCCCATTCTTCTCCCAACTGGCTCACTAGATTGTTCCAATTGGTTATAAGGTACCCCTAAGTATGGGCTAGGTAACTCTGCAGGCCCTGTGAATCTATGTGGTGTTTCATTTCCTAATTACTATGCATAATCTCCCCTGCCTTTTATTTCCAAGTGACCAACCAGAAGCCACCCAAACCCTCTACATATTGACATGATTCAAACGTAGGTCTCTACAAGGTATGCCAAGCTTATTAAGGGGAAGATGGGGGGAGATGCGAATCCCGTTCAACCACCTCAATGCAAGTTGACTGTAGTTAGGTCTCTAGGATGGAGCATTCTTAAAAATCAGAACAAAAATTGGCTGTGACTGTGAAGAGTGTATGGTGAGTTGGCAAGCTGGTGAGTAACAAGGTGGAGCAGCCTGAGTTTTTAATCACCTTGATTACATGTTCCAAGGTTTAACTTTGTGGCCTCCACTGTTTCCCTAATTTTACCTGCTGCGATCTTATTTTACTTTTCATTTTGTTCTCTAATCACCGCCGATTAGAGCCCTGAGTCCATGCTGGTTCTGTTGCCTGCCTCTCAGCCTAATGGGCCTCTTTGTACTGAGGCACAGAACCCAGCTGGCAGCGAGACTTCCTAGGGCCCGGAAGCTTCATTACTCTTTGTTGGCAGTGAACTCTAAAGTTGCTGGCTTTGGAGTTGGGTTTTCTCAAGTACAGTCGCTTAACATTTGGTTTCAAAGTTGTTTTTCAGATTTTTTTCTCTTTTTTCCTAAATCAATCAGATGCATGAGCTAATTATAAGCCAGCAAATATTTTGAGAAAAATTCCCTCCAGTAGAGGCCCTTGCACAAACTTCAGACTATATTCCCAGTAATTAATATGCTTCTTTTATTTCCTTTGAGGTAGAAAACAGTCATTGACAATCACTCCCTATCCATTTGGTTCAAATAACTAATTTTGTACCTGAAGATTAATTACAGTAGTGACACCACATTTTCCTATTAGGTCTCTCACTTGAAGAACTCGGGGCAATTTATAACCTTTGAATCTTGGGGACTAGTTTAATCTGTTCGTGGGCAGCATAGCAGTGAATATTGTTATCAGAAATACAGTTAAACCTCTTTAATTGAGCCCCTATTAATTCAAAAGGTAATAATTCAGGCAGTGTGAAGAACAAACTTGAAACATCTACGACAAGAAGAAAGTAAGTTGGCAAAGGGGTTATTTAAACTGCGAAGTAGAGCACACTTTTAGAAGTGCCAGTTCACATGCAAAGAACTGGTAAGTACGCACAAATTGTTCCATTAATAGACTCAGAATCTTGAGATTAAAAGCCATGTAGTACAACTGTTCATCACTCAAAAAACATTTGTTGAGTAACGCTATGTGCTGGGCCCTGGGGATACAATATTTTGTTAATAGCTTCATTGAGATATAATAAATATACCATATAATTCACTCATTTAAAATGTACAGTTCAGTGATTTTTGGTATAGTCACAGAGTTGTGAAACCATCACTACAGTCTATTTTAGAACATTTAATCACTCTAGAAAGAAACCCCGCATCATTTAGCCATCACTTTCCCAACCCCCTGTCACTCACAGCCCTAGGCAACCACTGTGGGGATACAAATTTGACTAAAACACAGTGCCTGCCTTTGAGAGGTCAGCAAGCTATTGAAAGAGACATCAGACAGATGAAGTGTACTTATCATAGCATCATAGAATGTTGATATTGAGAGACACTAAGAAGATCATCAGATATAAACTTCTCATTTCACATATGGGGAAACTGAGACCCAAAGACAAGAAATGACTTGCCCAAGAACAAAAAGCTAACAGAGCCAAGACTAAAACTCATGTATTCTGCTATCTTAACCTGTTGCAATGTTAATTACAATACAAACTTCTGGAGCATAGTAACAGTTGAGAGCATGGATTCTAGAGCCAGACTGCGTGGATTTGATTCTCAGCTTACCTTTTATAGGCTGTGTGACCTCAGGCAAGTTACTTAACCTCTCTGAGCTTCAGTGTCCTCATTTGTTGTTTTGAAATAATAATTGTAACTGCCTTATAGGACTCTTGTGAAGATTAAATGAGTTTCTATATGAAGTACTTAAAATAGTGTTTGGCACAGAATAATCGATACATAAAATGATTGCTATTATTATTTCATTACCTAGTTATTAAATATAAAAACATTTCATAATGTCCTAATGTATATTTTAAATATTGTTCTTCAGGTTTTAAATCCTGACTATATTCATACATAATTTCTATTTAGTTTCTTCCAACATACATTTTTGAGTGTTAGGGGCTAGGTATAAAAATGATGTTTAAAACAGAGTTCAAGTGCCTAAGAAGTTCAGTGAGGTAAGGAAGGCAGGTGAACAGATATGTAGCTATAAATCAAGGCAAACAATAGGAAGTGCCCCAAATAAAGTATGTATGAAGCATAAAGCGTATAAGAAAGGCTTCAAGGAGGCTGTGGCATTTGACTTGGATTTTGAAATGTCAGCCAGATTTCATCAGCCTAAAGAGGGTGAGAGAAGACATTCCAGGATAAGGTAACAGTAGAATTGGAGGAAACAAAGTATTTGCCATGGTTGGGGAAAGGCTAAGTGTTGTATGTGTTCAGAGCATAGGGTTTTGGAAGATGTCCTGGGAGATGAGCCTGAAAATATAGATGGGACTGTGCTCAGTAGGAAAAGGGAGGAGAATTGATACTTACTGAACACCTTTTATATACCAGGCTCTGAGGCTGGGCGCAGTGGCTCACTCCTGTAATCCCAGCTATTTGGGAGGCTGATGCATGAGAATCGCTTGATCCTGGAAGGCGGAAAGTGAGCCGAGATCGCACCACTGCACTCCAACCTGGGTGACAGAGTGAGACAATGTCTACGAAAAACAAAAATAAAAACAAAAAAAAACCTATATAACAGACTCTGTAAAATACCAAATACTAGATATGTATGGGTAACTATTTTGATTCTCACAATCATCCTGAGGAAGCAGTGTAGAGAGGTGATGTAAATTGATCAATATCATACCCAATATGTGGCAGACTCTAGATTCAAACTGAAGTCTCTCTCTGATGCTAATGCCTATTCTCTCTCCATATGCCACACCAACCCCTGAACTTCTGTACCAGCTTGGTCGTTATGGCAAATGGGAGCTTTAAATGTTCTTGAACATGGGGGAAACATATTTTCATTGCGGTTTATTTATCCAACTGCATATTTATTCACTTATTTATTTGCTTTCTCTAGTGGCAGTATAGGGGACAACTTAAATGGAGGGGAGATCAGAGGCAAAAAAAGTCAATTGTGAGGCTTTTACGGTAGGTAAAAGGCAGTGAGGACATGAACTAGGGGCGTGGTAATGGAGAGGAGGGGACACATATAAGAGAGGGGTTGGCCGGGCGCGGTGGCTCAAGCCTGTAATCCCAGCACTTTGGGAGGCCGAGACGGGTGGATCACGAGGTCAGGAGATCGAGACCATCCTGGCTAACACGGTGAAACCCCGTCTCTACTAAGAAATACAAAAAACTAGCCGGGCGAGGTGGCGGGCGCCTGTAGTCCCAGGTACTCGGGAGGCTGAGGCCGGAGAATGGCGTAAACCCGGGAGGCGGAGCTTGCAGTGAGCCGAGATCCGGCCACTGCACTCCAGTCTGGGCGACAGAGCGAGACTCCGTCTCAAAAAAAAAAAAAAACAAAAAACAAAATAAGAGAGGGGTTGACAAGACAGGACATGTGACCAATTTGATGTGGTGAGGGCAGGAGTCAGAGAGAGTCGACAATGAAGGCATTATTTTTCCAGCCTGTATGTTGTGATGGATTGAACTGATGGACTGAGACAGGAAGCCTGGGCATGGGTTTAGAAAAGGAAGGAAAGTCAATTCAATTTTATTATAATCGAACTTTCTCTGAGTCCTCCACGTGTTCAGTAAGCAGATGGACATATGGGTCTGAAGCTTGAGGGAAAACAAGGATGGAACCCTGGGGAATATCTATATGTGTCATCTGGGCGGAATAAATGTAACAAACAACTTGAACCATGAGGAAACAGTTGGAGAGGTAGCAAGAGGACCAAGAGTAAGTGAGAGAGAGAGCACCTAAATCATGGTAGAAGGGAATTTCAATAAGGAAAGGGAGGTCAGCATTGCTAAGCGCTAAAGAACGGCCAAGTTAGATAGACTGAAAAATGCCCCTTGGATTTAGTAATTAAGTAATTTAGTAATTAAAGAGGTTATTGAGTAATAAGAAACAAACCAAGTAGAATATGTGGGTGGAAATTATATGGCAGTGGTTTGGAAACTGAATGTGGAATGGAGACCTGGAGACGTAAGTGTAGACAACTCTTTCTAGAAACTTGTCTGGTATAGAGAGATGACAGGATCTTGGAGACAAAACAGATCCCGAATAACTTTTTTTTTATTATTATTATGGAGAAAGTTGAGCATTTGTTTTGGCTGAGAGGAGTGAGTCAGTGAAGGAGCTAGTAGAAGGGGAGAAATTGGGGGAAAACAGAAAAAGATTGGAGAGGTAGCAAGAGGAACAAAAGTAAATAGGAAACCACAGGGAGATGGTTAGCTATGGACTTGAGCCCTTCCTCTGAGATGGGGTTATGAAGTGAGGATGCACAGGGGTACAGATAAACTAAGGGCTTTTTCCAACAGAGTCTGAGGCATTTGTGACTGATTCCTTTCTTTAATTTAGAATTATCTACCTAAGAAACCTTGCTCTTTTTACACTATGTAAAATCCCTATGGAAACAAGAACAACAAAATCAAACACAAAAACCTACTTGATTTAAATGTGGGAGAAGGGCTTGAATAATTTCTTCAAAAAATAAAGAAAAGATATACAAATGGCCAATAAGCACATGAAAAGATGCTCAACACCATTAATCATTAGAGAAATGCAAATCAAAATCACAATGAAATACCACTTCAAACCCATTAGGATGACCATTATTGTTTATTTATTTATTTATTATTATTATTATTATTTTTTGAGATGGAGTCTTGCTCTGTCGCCCAGGCTGGAGTGCAGTGGCGCGATTTCGGCTCACTGCAACCTCCGCCTCCTGGGTTCAAGCAATTCTCCTCCCTCAGCCTCCCAAGTAGCTGCAATTACAGGCGTGCACCACCATGCCTGGCTAATTTTTGTATTCTTAGTAGAGACGGGGTTTCACCATGTTGGCCAGGCTAATTTGGAACTCCTGACCTCGTGATCTGCCCACCTTGGCCTCCCAAAGTGCTGGGATTACAGGTGTGAGCCACCGCGCCCGACCAAGGCCATTATTAAAAGAAAGTTAAAAGTAAGTATTGTTGAGGATGCGGAGAAATTGGAACCTTTATGCACTGCTGGTGGGAATATAAAATGGTGCAGCTACTGTGGAAAATAGTATGGTGATTCCTCAAAAAAATTAAAAGTAGAATTACCATATAATCCAGCAATTCCACTTATGAATACATACCAAAAGAACTGAAAGCAAGGATTTAAATAGATATTTGTGAGTATAGTCAATAATAATTTAATTGTACATTTTAAAATAACTAAAAGAGTATAATTAGATTGTTTGTAACACAAAGGATAATAAATACATGAGGGGACAGATATCCCATTTTATATGATGTGATTAATACACATTGCATTCCTGTATCGAGACAGCTCATGTACCTTAAAAATATATACATCTACAATGTACCCACAAAAAACAAAATGTGATATATATATATGAATATTATTCAGCTTTTAAAACAAAGTAAGTTCTGACACATGCTACACCTTGTAGACATTATGGTAAGTGATGGGTGGGTGAACCTTGAAGACATTATGCTAAGTGAAATAAGCCAGTTACAAAATCACTGTATGATTCCCCTTATATGAAGTACCTAGAGTAGTCATATTCATAGAGGCAGAGAGTAGAGGTTGCCAGAGGCTGCGAAAGGGAGGAATGGAGTATGGACTTTCAGTTTGGAAAGATGAAAAAAGTTCTGGAGATGGTGGTGATGGTTGCACAACAATGTGAATGTACTTAATGCCACTGAACTGCATACTTAAAAATACTTAAAATAAGTTTTACCACCATTGAAAAAAACCTTCTAGAGTCACCATTTTAGCTTGACTGGGGTCTCCTGGGTTGTTCGTAATCTAGAGTAGTGGCTCTTTCCACTGCTGACAGATAGCAAATTCAGAGCAGACACCTCGTGTAAGAGCTACCTCTTAGCAGAACTATGATTCAGGTTTGTGCGCACTACATTTAAGCCAGTTGACATATCACTTTCTTTCTCACTGCTGTGTACACAATAGTGAAATGATCAAACTTGAAAGTGTATGAGAACCAATCATTTGGAGTAACCAAGTAACCAAGTTCACTTGGAGAACTTGTTAAAAATGCGGATTCACAAAATCCACCAAACTAATTTAGTAGGTATGTCAGTTAGTTTGTGCTATGTAACAAGCCACCCCGAAACCAAATGATTTAACGTAACAACTGTTTATTATTTTATAGCCTATGAGTTGGCTGGATGGTTCTGCTGATCTGGGCCAGGCTTCGCTGATCATAGATGTACTCAGCTGCAGTCAGCCAGTGGGCTAACCAGGGCTTGGCTTTTCCAGGAAGGCCTCAGTTGGGATGACTTTAATCTGCTCTATGTGGCCTGCCATCTTCAAAACATTAGCCCAGGCTTGTTTTTGTGCTGTGGCAGGGGTCTAAGCAAGCAAACACAATAGTATTAGAGAACAAGAAGAAATGCACATGAGCTTTTCAAGTCTCTGTTTGCATCCTATTTGCTAACATCCCATTAGCCAAAGCAAGTTACATGGCTGAGTGGAGCTTCAGAGTGGGAGGGGTGTACAAAGAGGGCAAGAGCAAGGATGTAGAGAGGTCACTGATTGGGTCCACTAATGCAGTTAATCTACTACATTAGGTTTCAGTAAAGCCTCAGAATCTACATATTTAGCAAGCTTCTCAAAGTGATTTCTCTCTCTCTTTCTCTCTCTCTTTCTTTCTCATGGTCTCTCTCTGTCAACCAGGCTGGAGTGCAATGGTGCCATCACAGCTCACTGCAGCCTCAAGCTCCCAGGCTCAAGCAATCCTCCCGCCTCAGCCTCCCAAATAGCTGAAACTACAGGCATGCACCACCACGCCTAGCGGTTTTTAAAAAAAATATATATAGATATGAGGTGTCATTATGTTGCCAAGGCTGATCTCAAACTCCTGGGCTCAAGCAATCCTCCCACCTACGCCTCTCAAAGTACTGGGGTTATAGGTGTGAGCCACCATGCCCGGCCTAAAGTGATTCTGATGCAGGCTATCCCTTGACAATATTTTCAGAAATATTATTCTAGTATCTCTTAACACCAAGATTGGAACCAGCATCATTGAAGGTTCAGAAAACTGAAGATTCAGTGGGGAAGGGAGCACTTATTATTTTCCTTATTTCCAGCTTATGATTCAGGCCTCTTGGTCTCTTAGAGGCAGATGCTGAAACGAACGCTCTGTCTACTTTTCAGACAATCTCATCATTTACTTGTTACAAAGAACAATGGAGTTTGATTAAACTGATAAAGTGTTATTTTCCAAAGCAGGTCAGGAAGGCATTGTTGGTTTGTTTTGCATTGCTCGTTATAATATGTATTTCTGTCCTGGGGAAGCTCATAGTAATGGAATGAAGCATTGAGGTGGTTTATGGGCCATGTGATAGGATCATAAAGTTGAGATTGTTGCTTGGACAATATCTTTCTTAGAATAGTAATCCAAGCAAAGAGAACATGGACAGGAAAGAAAAGAAACCATAAGAAGAAACTTCAGTTATTTAGCCAGTTGTATGAGGTTTTCATTGCTAAGATCCTTAGTTAAAATGTGGGATCAGAGGGCTGCAGGTAATGCCCGAGCTCAGGAAAGGCAGGGACCATGATGCTGTTGCATTCCTGATACCAACCACAGTGCCAGCCACATTGGCAGTACTCAAAACGTATTTGTTGAATGAATTTCTGCTAATTCCTGGGATCTATTCTCAGAGATTCTGATTGAGCAGGATAAGTAAATAGTGTTTTTCACAGTGTGGTCCCTGAACCATCTGCATCAGAATCACCTACAGGGCTTGTTTAAAAAATGAATGCCAGGGCCGGGCATGGTAGCTCACGCCCATAATCCCAGGACTTTGGGAGTCCGAGGCTGGAGGATCAGTTGAGGTCAAGAGTTTGAGATCAGCCTGGCCAACATGATGAAACCCCATCTCTACTAAAAATGCAAAAGCCAGCCAGGCGTGGTAGCACAGGCCTGTAGTCCCAGCTACTCTGTAGGCTGATGCAGGAGAATGGCTTGAACCGGGGAGGTGGAGGTTGCAGTGAGCCAAGATCGCACCACTGCACTCCAGCCTGGGTGACAAACTGAGTGAGACTCCATCTCAAAAAACAAACAAACAAAAACGAATGCCAGGGTCCCACCTTCTACTTCTTGCATTTGATGCATGAGAAATCCTAGTTTACACATTTTTTGAAATCTGGGACTGGATGTAACTGGCACTAATGCAGTCTTGTGTGAAAGTAGTGGTGCAATTGTCATTCTCTACCCTTGCCCCAGCTGAGAGCCTCCAGAGGGAAGGCTGTGGTCCAGTGCACTGACCTGAGAACCCCCACCACATGCGTCCCACACATATGGAATTGGGAGCAATCATTTAGCATCTCTTAGCCATTTCACTCTAATTTCTTTGTTTGCCATTTTTGTGGATTTTTTCCTTGGGAACATGAATTTAAACTCATGCCACTTTTTTGTCTTCCTTCTAGTGGTAGGAATTTGATCTTTGTCTTCCTTCTAGTGGGTAGGAATTTGATCTTTCTTGACCCCAAAAGCAATGAGAAGTTCCTACAGTTCTGTAAAGTATCCATTGCTTCTGAAAGGTCTTCTTTCCCCATTTTCTTTGACAATTTAGATTTTCCAAGTGCTGTAATTTTGGAGAACGTGGAGCCATGAGCCCAGGCAAGTGGGGTAGGCTGATAATGCCCTCCCATGACACATGGGGCTGGGGATGTAAGAACTTCAGAGTTTCTAGTTCAAATAATCTCCTTTGTCCTGTGGCCTTCGGTTACAAGAATCATTTATATTACATGCACATTTTGAAATATCAAAACAAATTGGACACTTTTTCCCTATTAGGAAGAAAGGCATGTTAATTTAAGTATGGAGTGTGACATTTGGAAATGTAAAAAGAGGCTTTCGGGGAGTAATTGGGGGTTCGAATGAAACATCTCCCTTTTTGTACATCTCTCTTGTTTTTATTCATCCTGTGTCTTATTCAGATAGTGATTTTCATTCACCTGTCGGTTCTTCTGGAAGATGGATTTTAGAGGAAGCCATTTTCTCAGCAGCTCCACAAGGGCGAGATTTCCAGATGGGCAAGGAAAGGCTGCAGAGACACATCTAGCTTGGAAGTAAATGCACCAAGCCAGCCAAATTGGAATTGTCTTGTAGGGATCCTTGTGTGCTGTCACAGAAGAGTTTTCAGGAGCCTTTCCTTTGGGCGCTAATGGCCAAACACTGCTGCTGAGTTTCTCCCAGCCCTCTGGAGGGAATGCCAGCCAGAGCACTCTCAGCTGTGACATGACCTTCCCAGGAGCTGTTCAGTGCTAATGCCATCTTGCTCTGATGCCCAGCACTCTCTGCTTTTAGTCACTTTCCTTAGTGTCCTTTCGCAGTGCTTGCATTTCAGCCAAAATAACGCCTCGTGACTTTTCTATTCCTAGAGATTTTGCTTCTCACAGTGCAGAATCTATCAGCTGTTTCCTGAATCGTTTGATGTCTTTTAAGGTGTTAACATTTTCAATTTTACCACATTCAGCATTTTTGGCCTACTCTGACCTGAGCTCGATAAAGAGCATCAGAAATTGAGTAAAGACAGAAATAAGTCCCTATAAGCATGAGCCCTGGCACTGTCCACTTCCTCCTCCTCCCCTACCCGGCTGGCACTAATCTCCCTTCGGCTCTACTCATTGGACCCCCTTTATTCTTTAGGCTCTCTTTAGTGATTTATCTTAGTTTAGCTATGGGAAGAATCAAGCATTTTAAGGGCTTTGCTGAAAATGTAATGAAAATTGTTTCAACTCTTTAGATTTTAAGTGAATTGTGGCCATCTCAGGCCCCCTAGTTCATGTACTTGATATGATTTTCATTTGGAGCCACTGTATTCTCACATCTTCCTGGGACAGGATTTCACATAATTGGGGTAGTTTAATGAGTGTGGATTTGGCACTCCCTTTCTATAGAGAGTGGTAAGGAGTGCAGGCCTTGGAGTTTGTCAGGTGTGGTTCCAATCCTGAATCTACTATTAGGTTGGTGCAAAAGTAATTGCCGTTTTGGCCATTAAAAGTAACCGCAAATACTTTCGCACCAACCTAATACTTAGTAGCTGTGCAGTCTTGGGTAACTCATTTCACCTTTCTTGTGTCTCAGTGTCCTCATTTGTAAAATGGGCACAATAGTCCCAATCACATAGGTTAGTTGTGAAGACTAAACCAAAGACTCCATTTCATTAGCTTAGCCTTATCCCTGGCACACACCATGAGTTAATATGTCATCATAATTATGATAATTTACTTACCCTCTCAATTAGGGGTATAAGATGCTACACAGTTTTCCTCTAGGACAGGGGTTGGAAAACCACGGCCCGCAGCTTGCCTGTGAGCTAACAATGATTTTCACATTTTTAAAAGGTTGAAAAAAAATCAAAAGAAGAGTGCCATTTTGTGGCATAGGGAAATTATATGAAATTCAAATTTCAGTGTCCATAAATAAAGTTTTATTGGAACACAACTGTGCTCACTCATTTATATATTGTCTATGGCTACTTTTGCTCTATCATAGCAGAGTTGAATGGTTGTGATAGAGATTCTGTGGCCTAGAAAGCCTAAATATTTACCACCTTGCTGACCACCTGCCCTAAGACATTTAGCCATAGCTCTGGAACATCACTGTGATGGATAATTCAGGAATTATTTGCAGATTATCATCACTGTTATTCCAAAACTCTGACTGTGTGTGTTTGTGTGTGGAGAGTGATTTACAAAGGAAGAAATTACACAAGGCATAACAAAAAGAAAAACAAAGAAATTACACAAGTCCATGTAAGACAAATGAGATGAGGCTTTTGTGGCAGTTTTAGCTAAGACACTTTGTGCCTTTGAGGGATCAGAAAGAATTTAGAAGTAGTGGCAATATTGGTTAGGAGAATTTACAGATTCTTTTGTTTTCTTTTCCTCCATCAGTACCTTCTCTGCAAGGAGGAGAGAATGGATGATTAGTTTCTCCTTGTAAGATGAGTTGAATTGCTTGTGTTAGTGTACTAGGACTCTGGGTTGGTTGTGAATGTGGTATACCAAGGCAAAGTCTCATCTGAGCAAATACCACCATAACACCCTGTTCTCCCCCAAAAGGCAGTCTCTGTAGAGAATTATAAAATCTTAGAATATCAAGATTGGAAGGAGCCTGGAGATCTGACGGAATGATATTGATATTAATATCTCTTTGCCGATGTAGATACAATATCCTGTTTGAAGGCAAAACATTGTGTAATAAAACCCAGTCTACTCAATCTATTCAACTAAGGTGGCCTCTAGTGGGTGTCTGTGTACTGGAACTAGATTTGAATACTTGTGAGATATTAAATTTCATATGCTTTACAAAACGTGCAGCCATCCGGACACACAAACATAATGCCCACTTCTGGATTGTGAAAGTGGGGGCAGGAGTTTTTCCCATTTAGGAGCTAAAAACTATGGAGTTCTGGTCCTCAGATTCATCTTGTGCCTGGCCTGTGGTCCCAGCGAGATGCCTTTTCAGTAGGGATGAGGTATATTTGGGGCTGGGAGAGGGGGGACATTTGGAGGTCTGGCCTCCTAGGGGAAGGTATGTGTTTAGCTGAGCTATGCAGATGAAACAATCTGGGTGTCTCTGTCAGGGAAGAGGCTAGAAAAGCTGCTGGTGAGAGGGGCCAGAGACTGGTTTGCCCCAAGGGAGATGGGGGAGGCAGGGAGGCTGTAGAGGAGCTGTTAGGCCAGATCTTGTTGAGAAAATCTCTCAGACCCGAGACTTCTCCCCTCCTCTCATTTCCTATACTTTGGGCTTTCACACTTAAGGGACTGGTCTTAAGGAGAGATGTACTTTTTAACATTTGATTTGCCCATGTTGTACCCCATACTTCTGGGTTCCACCAGAAGACCACACTGACAAAGACCAGTAAAGGCCAAAGGTGGCCACGTGAGTGTAGAATTGATACTCCAAGGCCACCAGATCTGCAATCTACCAAATAGTCTTGACTCACACCCTGAGGTTTCATATTTGAACCTCCTTTGCAAGGCTGGTCTTGGCTCCTTTCATCTTTTAACCTGTCTTTCCCTTCTTACTGTCCTCTAAGAGGCACACTGAACATCTGTGGACAGTGGCAGTTGGTAGCCGTATATGTATATCAGAATTTCCTCTTTGTACACTGTAGCAGTGGACTTCCATTTTGATGATATTATACAGGGTATAAATCTGCCTATCTCAACAAGTTTCTTTAAAGAAGAATCAATTTCAATGTCCAAACTACCACTTCAGTAAAGTAAGAGAGCCAATGCCCTGTGTCTTTTTCCTTTTTTTTTTTTTTTTTTTTTTTTTTTGGCGTAGGGTCTTGTTCTGTTGCTCAGGCTGGAGGGTAGTGGTTTGATCTTGGCTCATAGCAGCCTCAACCTCCTGGGCTCAAGCAATCCTCCCACCTCAGTCTCCCAAGTAGCTAGACTATAGACACATACCTAACTAATTTTTAAAAATTTTTTATTTTGTAGAAATGGGGTTTCACCATGTTGCCCAGGCTGGTCTCAAACTTCTGAGCTCAAGCGATCCTCCTGCCTCAGCCTCCCAAAGTGCTGGGATTACAGGTGTGAACCACCATGTCCGCCCCCCTTTTTCTTATGAATGGGTGAAGCAGGAGAAGAGCAGTGAGTATGGCTAGAGATGCTGACACCATGTAGTATAGCAACTTGTGGGCTTCTGCCTTCTTCCTCGAGATGAGGCCAAGAAGAGCACTGGGACTTCCAGCTTCTGGTGCATGTGTTTCCTCTGGGCTAGGTGGTATGTGGTGTCCAGGTATCTGCACACTTCCTTGGGCAGGGTTCTAAGCAGTGAATGGTGGGAATGGATATGGCCAACAAGAAACAATCATGGCAATGTCACTGAGCTGTGAACTCCCACACAATCTTTCAGTCTCCCGAGCTCAGGGAAGAAGCTTAAGGGAGAAAACCTTCTGTCAATAGTCCTTTTGCCATATTTACTCACTGGAGTCACACTTTTATAACAGACATAGGCTCAAAGGTGTACATAAAACCAATTATTTTAGTTCAGCATTGGTTTTCATATATAAATTATCAATATAGTTTTGATTTAATAATAAAAATAACAGCCTGGAGTTTTATCCCTTGCCATGGCCAGTGAGAGCTGTTTTTAGGCTGTTTCTTTGTACAGGGAAGCATGTGTCAAAGTCACACCTCCTGATTAATAAAAACAGTAATTTTTTAGTACTTCCTATGTGCCAGGCATTGTGCAGAGGGTTCACAAATACTATTTCATGTAATACTACCCGTAATTATCTGAGGTAGATTACTATTTGTATATGTATGTTATAGACGGGAAAGCTGAGGCTCAGGAAGTCACTTACCCAAAACAGCAGCTGGCAATTCTAAGAAATTTTTGAAATTCTAAAATGCATCTGAAGACCTGGCACTGTGGCTCAGGCCTGTAATCTCAGCACTTTGGGAGGCTGAGGCGGGCGGATCACTTGAGGCCAGGAGTTTGAGACCAGCCTGGCCAACATGGGAAACCCCATCTCTACTAAAAATACAAAAATTAGCCGGGAATGGTGGTGGGCACCTGTAATCCCAGTTACTCAGGAGGCCAAGGCACGAGAATCGCTTGAACCTGAGAGGTGGAGGTTGCAGTGAGCCAAGATTGTGCCACTGCACTCCAGCCTGGGTGACAGAGCAAGACTCTGACTCAAATAATAAAATAAAATAAAGCACATCTGCTGCCTTCATACCCCATTTTCTGTACCATGCATGTCAACTTCTATAGGGCCCTTCTTTTGTATAGGTGTCCATTAGGTCATATCCTGCAGATATGGCAGAGCTGGAGACCTAGAGGTAAAGCAAGAAACTATGAAAGCAAGTAAAAGGGAGCTATTTTCTGGGAGACTAGGAAAAAGAAGAGACTAGGAAAAGTAAGCAAAGAAGCTCTAACTAGTAGGGGGCCAATGAGGGGCAAACTAAGGAGAGAAGTTGGCTGCTTAGCTAACCAAGTAGAGAGCCTGGGATCTGGAAGGAAGTGGACAGAACATCTGTAACTGGGCAGGGCTGGCCTTAGGCCTGTCTTGACTTCCTTGAAATGTCTCTTTAACCTGGCCCCCTTCTCATGGCTGTCGTCAAGCAGCCCTATTGATCATGTTCCTGAGGGAGGACAGAATGGGGGTGGGGAGATTAAGTTTATTAGCAAGGCAATTTCCTCTAGGGAGACCCCAAAACTGGCTTGGTAACTACAGTGAAAGGAGAGCGTTTGAGCACCTTCTGCCTTCTGCTTGATCTCCTTCCTTCATCAGGCTTTCTTCAGTCCTGGTTCCAATCGTAAGGCAGATCTGAAACCACTCTTCCTGACACTGAAACTTTCCTGAGCCTGGAAAAATCACAGAGGCTCAGTTTGGTTTTGCATGCAGAATACGAGAGGCAGAGGTGAAGGTGCATTCCTGGTACCCTGCTGTTCCCAGGCAGTATCTGAGTGCATTTTCACCTGTTATCCCTTGCCTTCGAAATATTTGTTAGCCCCCCAAGAAGTTTAGCCACAAGTCATCTAGGGGAAATAGCTGCTCTGCTCTGTTTGTAGAATCTCATAGTTTATTTTGGAATGAAGATGTATTTTCCTGGGAAAGTGTTACTACTTTACAGTGTCCCCTTCATCTATGAAACTGAAAAGGCAGGCAGCCTTGCTGCATGAGAAGACCACACACTTGAGGACAGAGAAAAGATGCATCCGGGCTTCTCTTCAAGTCCAAGACAATTGATAACAAGGAAAATATGACACAAACTTATTGAGATCTGTTATTATCCTTGTGCTGCCCGGGTTTTAGACAAAAACAATGAGCAGATTACATAAGTGACTGTCACCCTTTTGCATAACCAAGGTTTCATTTTTCTCTTCTCACTTGGTTAGTTTTCCGTGAGCTATAGCAGCATCATGGTAGTGTTCTATAGTACCACTTAGGGCTTTCCTTGTCATCATCACCTTTCACACATGCCTTCATTAATGAGTTGATTTATTTAATTATATGTTATACAGGTATTTTATATTACAAGCAATGTTAATTGCATTCATTCAGAACAGCTCCGGATTAAAATCTATAAACTACTTAGACTTCTATAAAAATCACACATTTACCTTACAGCTTCACAGTAATACCTACCCTGGAGAGGATAAACATCTCATCCTGTATTTATATGTTAGATCGTTTTTGTTGTCAATAAAAAACAAAAGCCACATGTTTACTTGGATCCCTTAGGTATCGATTTTTAAACTAATAGTGGAATCCTTACTTGGGAAGATGGTTTCATAGGGCGTCCTAGAACCATCCTTTGTTCTAAATCCTTTGAGGATGCACACATTTAATGTTTTCCTTCTGACTACTATGCTGTGAGCTTAACAGTGCTACATGCTAAAGTACAGGCAGCAGAAGTTCTCTGGGAAAGTGGAGATCCCTAGCAAGTAAGGAACCCAGGAGAAGGACATTCTAAGCTCTAGTCCCTTGTTGGACCAAGGGAGAAAGGAAACAGATAGCATCCACCTGGTGCTGCAATTCTACTGGCCTGCGGAGTGGTCTGGCTTTAGGAATCTCACTGTGTAATCCATCAGAGGACAATCCTGCCAAGTCCTCTTTTCAAGTAAAAAATGTTAATGTTTCTTCCCATACTTTATCTCATAATCAATATTCAATTTTCAAGGCAGTGAAACTAATCAAATAATGTAAAACGAATCCAACACAAGAGAAGGGAGGGAGAATGAGTAAGCTGCAAATGGGACTGAGCAAGAAAATAGGAGGATATTAGAACTATAGAATTTTTTTTTTTTTTTTGAGACGGAGTCTTGCTTTGTCACCCAAGCTGGAGTGCAGTGATGGGATCTCAGCTCACTGCAACCTCCGCCTCCTGGGTTCAAGCAATTCTTTTCTTCCTGTTGGTTAATTTCTCCCAGGAGGCATAAGCCAAGTTCCTGTGTCATGGGCTTCTGGGTATACCCCTTGAAACACTAGAGTCAGGAGTCAGGAACAATACCTAGTGTATTAGTTGGTTTTCACACTGCTATAAAGAACTGCTGAGACTGGGTAATTTATAAAGAAAAGAAGTTTAATGGACTCAAAGTTCCACATGGCTGGGGAGGCCTCAGGAAACTTACAATTATGGTTGAAGGGGAAGCAGGAACGTCTTACATGGTAGCAGGTGAGAGAAGAAAGTGAAGGAGGAACTGCCAAACATTTATAAAACCATCAGTTCTCATGAGAATTCACTCACTATCATGAGAACAGCATGGGAGAAACCACCCCTATGATCCCATCACCTCCCACCAGGTTCCTCCCTCAACACCTGGGGATTCCAATTTGAGATGAGATTTGGGTAGGGGCACAAAACCAAACTCTGTCACCCAGTTAGAAACCAGCCAGTCAGCATGTAGTCCCTCTGGAGCTCACAATTGCGGATCATGGTATGATAGATTTCTCCACTGCAAGGTGGGCTCTGGGGCTTAGGCAGGCACGTGGGGCAGCAGTCAACATAGGGGTTGGTGGGAGTGAGGTGCTCTACAGCAGTGGTCCCCAACTTTTTTAGCACCAGAGACCGGTTTCATGGAAGACAATTTTTCCATGGGCTTAGGGGGCAGGGGATGGTTTCAGGATGGTTCAAGTGCGTTACATTTATTGTGCACTATATTTTGATAATTATTGTTTTGTAAAATATAATTAAATAATTATATAATTCACTACAATGTGGATCAGTGGGAGTCCTGAGCTTGTTATCCTGCAACTAGATGGTCCTGTCTAGGGGTGATGGGAGACAGTGACAGATCATCTGGCATTAGATTCTCATAAGGAGCATGCAACTTAGATCCCTCACATGTGCAGTTCCCAATAGGATTTGCACTGCCATGAGAATCTAATGCCACTACCGATCTTACTGGAGGCAGAACAGAGCTCAGGCGGTAATGCAAGTGATAGGGAATGGCTGTAAATACAGATGAAGCTTAGCTCGCTCATCTACTGCTCACCTCCTGCTGTGTGACCCAGTCCGTGGCCTGAGGGTTGGGGACCCCTGCTTTATAGCACTGTTCTGGCATGTTCCAGACTCTTGAGAATTGGTCCTTCCTCACATCTCACCTCACCTTCAACTTTATTGTTCATTTTTAGTTCAACCTTTGCCAGCAGGTAAAGAGAACAGTGTGTTCTGTGAAGTATTTACAAGAGAAGCAGATAAATCATTAGATTTATTGAGAACTTTTGAAGTGCACTAGGCATCTCACACACATTACTTCATTGAATCATCTCCACAATCCTCTGTGGTTGATAATGATATATCCCCACATTCCAGATGAAGAAAATGGAGCTCAGAGAGGTTATCCTGGGATACATACTGCTCACAAAACCATTCTGTGGCAGAAGCAGATTCAACAACTCAAAAGTAAAAGAGGGCTGGGCAGAGCAGCTCATACCTATAAACCTAGGACTTTGGAGGCTAAAGTGGGTAGATTGCTTGATCCCAGGAGTTTGAGACCAGCCTGGGCAACATAGTGAGACCCTGTTTCTACCAAAAAAAAAAAAATGCAAAAAAAAACCCACAAAAAAACCTTAGGCAGGCGTGATGGCACGCACCTGTAGTATAGCTTCTTGGGAGGCTGAGGTTGGAGGATTGATTGAGCCTGGGAGGTTGAGGCTGCAGTGAGCAGTGATTGTACCACTGCACTCCAGCCTGGATGACAGGGCAAGACTCTGTCTCAAAACAATTTTTAAAAATAGTAAAAGAGAGCATGATGATTTATGGGGAAATTGACACTAAAAATGTCTTGGATGAAATAAAGTGACCCAGGCATCAGGATTGGCTTACATGGGATAACACTGTTCTACTCCATAGCACCTCACCTTTCTAATTAGTGTCTAACTAGAGGCATTTTTAATCAGATAAGTGCATTTACGAACATTGCAGTTTTTCCAAAGTTTAACCATCGGTTTCTCTGAAAGGACTTCTAAAACCTAGAAACTCACCTCTTGTTAATGGTACTGCTCTTCCTCTTAAGGATTCTGCCCAGGAGTTCAACAGCAGCCTGGGCAACATACATAGAACTTTGTAAAGTGGAATAATGCTATTCTAATAAGTTATTCAGCAAGCATTTACTGAGCAATTACCCTGGGTCAGGCCTCCTTGCAAGGTTCCGGGGACACAGACATGAGGGAATTCTCACCCTTGAGGCAATCACAGTCAGCTAGGGAAGAAAAGAAGTAAACAGATCATTATAAAACTCTGAGATAAGTGCTACTGTGAAGCAACTCTGTCCCCTGAGTGCTTTGGAAGTGTGAGAGCTTGGGATGTTGTAGCAGGATGTTGGTAGCTCTATCAGATCTGGAGACTTGTCCACCTTAAACTTGAGATCAGCCTAAAGCCAAACACTTGACTTTTAAAAGATTTGATTTTAGCAGAATCAACTTTTTATTATGCAAACTCAAAAGATGTACTCTGTAAAGGTTTACTGAGCCTTTTTTTCCCTTTAAAATAACTAACTGTATGTTTTGACAGGCTTCAGGGGACATTTTTTATAAAGTAGCACAAATAGGACAATACTGGAATAAATCAGTGTGCTGTGAAGCCTGAATGAGGAATACACAAGCGACTGCACTTTCAAAAATATAAAGAAAAGTAACATGCTAAAAATCATAAACTACAAAGAGGCGGCCTGGCTTGCTGAGACAAGCATTGACTTGTAAACAGGAAAACAAGGATCCCTGCTGGCTATTCTGCTGAGTGACCCCAGGAGGTCCCTGTTCCTCTTGGGACCTCAGTTTCCTGGTTGGTGGAATGGGTATTGGATGAGAATCTCAATCTGAAGATCTGCATTCCTTTTCAAGTCGCAAAATCCTAGACTTCTACGATAATGCTGCATCCTTCTGAGGTTCCAAACAACAATATTCATTAGGGGCGCCTTTTGCTTCCTTCCTTGCATGTGTCCAGGCAGTGTCTCCTGAGAGCATCCAGCATTGGGGAGGTATGGGGTGCATTGAAGGGAAAAGCATCTTTCCCCTTGTGAATGGGACACTGCCGCCCCCCGCCTTACCCCCTTCTTTCAACTTGACTCCCCCCCACCACTTTTTTTTTGAGACAAAGTCTCCTTCTGTCGCCCAGGCTGGAGTGCAACCTCCACCTCCCAGGTTCAAGCGATTCTCCTGCCTCAGCCTCCTGAGTAGCTGGGATTACAGGTATGCACTCCATGCCCAGCTAATTTTGTATTTTTTTTTTGGTAGAGATGGGGTTTCACCATGTTGGCCAGGCTGGTCTTGAACTCCTGACCTCAGGTGATCCACCCACCTCAGCCTCCCAAAGTGCTGAGATTACAGGCATGAGCCACCGTGCCTGGCCTCAACTTGACTCCCTTTCTTGTCGCTCTTTCTGGATGGTCAACTAGATCAATACTCAGATCAGCTCTTCTTTCAGAGGAACAAATGAGAACTTTCTTCTTGTTCTCCATCTCCTCCTTCTCCTAATGCACACACATGTGCATACACACACTCCACTGCCATCACTAGAGAGAAGGAATTAGGTTCAAACCCCTGTTCACACTCAGAGTCTTAAAGTGACAGCTCTACGTTTACACAGTTAGGTATTAAATGGAATTCCATTCTCCCTGTCAGGTTTCAGAGAGGGGAAAAGCCAGAATTCCAGTAGCGATAGTGTTCTTGGCAAGCGCTTTTTACAGGGTGGTAAGCTAATCAATCTGCAGTTCGGCATTCAGAAGGCTTGAGCTTTCATCTGACTTGAAAAATATAAAGGGCTTGGCATTACAGCTTCCATCCCTATGACTTAGCTTTGAGCTTAGCATGCTTTCTTCCCACCAACTACATAGCTCTCTCCATCAACCAAGTACCCACTACAATCAAGGAGAAAGGACATGGCAGATTAATTGAATCTTTGTGTCTTTTTAGCACCTGTGTGCTATGGACTTCTTGAAATTGGAGTTACTTTTATTCCTCTGAATTGAGCTCAATACCCTGCTTCAGTCAGGGTGCATTTACCTTCCCAGAATCCTCTTGCTAAGGACAAGCAGGCAGGCTAATCGGGGACTACTGAAGTTTTCTGGCTCAAAGAATATAATGCAGTGTGTTTACAAATCCACCCCTTCACCTCCACCCTAAATTTTCCTTTCCTTTGTATGATTTTAGCACTTTGGGTTTACATTAAGCTCTCAGTTACCTAAAGTAAGCTGAAGAAAATAGAAGTGTAGTAGTGCTTCACCCCCCCCCCTCCACTAATGAAATAGGGGGTAATTGGCTCCAAAGGATCCTTGCATGTCTTGTCCCTTTCAGGGACTTTAACTGCTCTGTTGCCCTTGCTCCATGGGTTGGGGCTGCATCAGTAGCTTAATGTGGGGGGAATGGTTGAAAGTAGTTGTCAGAGCCCAGGGCTCCACTTGCCATGGAAAGCCGATTGACTTTAATAGTGACCATCTGGCTGGGCACCTCTGAAGATGTCTCAGTTAAGGCCTATTTGGTGAATGGACCTTTGTTTATTTCAAAGTTACACTGCTGTTCCAACCTGATCATTGCATTTTATGTGATGGGCACTGGAAGTCCAAATGAAAGTTTCTTAGAAAACACTCCCATTAAATTTACCAGTCCATGTGTGATTGCCACTTTCAATGCAATCAGAGCACAGTCATTCTCTTTTTATTGAAAGCATATGGTAGGTACTTAGAGCATACCCTAGGCCAGACTCAGTTATGGTGCCATCAAGGGCAGCAAGAATTAAAAAGAGGAAAATGGTATCCAGGTGGCAGTAGGAATTCAGTAGGTGGGATGGGAAATATTTATAGTTAATGAGCTTCCATAAGGAGAACAGAAGCAAGTTAGATGTGATTTGCAGATCCATAGGCAGTCAGTCTCTGCCGAGCAGAGGGGAAACTTGGAGAGGATTCTCAGAACTGTGCCCCACCCTTGACCCAAACCTCTCCCTGAACATGTGCAATAAATATTATTAAGCTTTGAGAATTTCTTTAAAATAATATCTATCAATGGTAAGTGCCACATGCCAGGCCCCATGCTACCAGCATCATCTCATATCATCCTCACATGGATCCTGTGAGGTGGAGGATATTATCCCCATGTTACAGATGAGAAATCTGAGACTTAAACATTAAGTTGTTCAAGGTCATACAGCTAAGAAGTCACAGAGCTGCTTTGATTAAAGGTCTGTCTGAGGCTGGGTGTGGTGGTGCATGCCTGTAATCCCAGCACTTTGGGAGGCCAAGGTGAGCAGATTGCTTGAGCCCTGGAGTTTGAGACCAGCCTGGGCAACATGGCGAAACCCTGTCCCTACAAAAAAAAAAAAAAAAATACAAAAGTTAGCCGGGCATGATGGTGCATGCCTGTAGTCCAAGCTACTTGGGAGGCTGAGGTGGGAGAATTACCTGAGCCTGGGGAGCTTGAGGCTGAAGTGAGCCAAGACTATACTACTGCACTCCAGCCTGAGGGACACAGTGAAACTTTTTCATTAAAAAAAAAAAAAAAAGGTCTCTGTGACTTCAAGGCCCTTGTTCTCTATACTATTAGGAAGTCCAGCAAGTGAAGAAAAGTACATGTACATTTCACTAAAGGATCACAACTTATCCTACGGAAGGGCTTTGAGCATGTCGGCTGTGGCTCCTGTGCAGCCAGCCAGATCTATCTGCCTAAGCAGCTCTGGGAGTAGGGCCACACAGGTCTCTCTCACAGGGAGGATTTCACATTCCTTCAGCCCCTATTAGCGCAGTCAAAGAATGGTAAGAAGAATGCGGAGGGTGGCTTTGAAACACTCACAGCCTTCCATGGATAAACCATGGAGACATTACACTAAGTTGATAGAAGCCAGACACAAAAGACCATATTATTGTATGATTCCATTTATATGAATCAGAGTAGGCAAATTCATACAGACAGAAAGCAGATTTGCAGTTGGTAGGTGATGGGGGAAAGACTTCAGCACCATCCTCTTCCCTCTCAGTCTCAGTGAAGTGGAAAGAAGGAGTAGCCCCAGCTAGGGAAAAGAGGGGAAAAGCTGAAGACGACAGATTTCTATGTCTCCCAGTTTAATTACCTTCCCCTTTGCTCCCGCCTATGAATGCCACTGCCTGCAGGTTCTTAGGGAATAAAACCAGGACTTCAGTCTGGAAGTGTGCTTTCAGGACAAAGACCCATGCATACTAGACAGGGTGACAGTCCTAAGGTCGCCCCCAATACATAGGGGCAGTGGAAAGGACCTTGCAATGGGTGCCAGAAGGACTAACGTCAAGGCCAGCTCTACCATGTCTGAGGTGTATGACTGTGAGCAAGTTTCTTAATTACAATTTCTGCGACTGCACAGCAACTAGCATAATCCTTTCCCATTATGCACTGCTGGATCATTGCAAAGGTTAAATGAGGGCCAGGCGCAGTGGCTTACGCCTGTAATCCCAGAACTGTGGGAGACCGAGGTATGTGGATTGCTGAAGCCCAGGAGTTTGAGACCAGCCTGGGCAACATGGCAAAATCCTGTCTCTACAAATAATAATAATAGTAATAATAATAATAGTAATAATCCAGGAGTGGTGAAATGCACCTGTAGTCCCAGCTACTCAGGAAACTGAGGTGAGAGGATCACTTGAGCCTGGGAGGACAGGGCTGCAGTGAGCCATGATCATGCCACTACACTCCAGCCTGGGCAACAGAGTAAGACCCTGTTTCAAAAATAAGTGATTATAAGAAATTTAACAAAGGGTAGTCACGTAATTGACATTGTCCTTTGGAGGAGAGAAAATTGGTGCTATCCTACCCCCTTGGTGGACAGGTTCCCTTGTCCTTAAAGCACATTTCCAGAGCAGAAGGAAGCCTTCGTCTAAGTCCAAGTGCTACATTTCTGATATGAGAGCTAGTTTGAGATTTAAATGAACCCTGTCTCTCAAGACACAGCTTTGCATCTATTTTGCATTCAAATTTATTTATCTAGAGACAAAATTGTGCATTCTTTAATTCTACTCACAGCATATGCAAGCAGACCAAATGAGGTGCTGATCCAGCAAAACGGCAAGTAGCCTTTTGCTTCCCTGAAATTGCTAATTTTACAAATGGCAGAGTGGTGAAACGTGGCACGGAATATCTATTCTACTAGAATCTGGCAAAACGGGCACATATGGTCTTGTCAAGAATGAATCAAACACAGTTTCGGGCTTATAATTAAGTAGTTGAAATTCCAAAAGGAAGAAGTTAACATGAACAAAGTGAGATTTAGATTGCGTTCGGTTAGTATTCTCTCAGGCTCCTTTCTTAGCACATTATCAGGAGCATAGCTACTTTGACTTCTTGTCCTGAAAAGTGTTTAATTGTGAAATACCAAACATTTTCACCCCAACTCTAATTGTACTTGATTTGACATCTGTACACCATGCTCAGGGTACCAAATATTATTAAATGTAATAAGTCCAGGCATAGAAGTCAAGCCAAATGTTCCTATGTAAGTAGGTTGATACCTTCTGTCAACAAAGCTAAACCTCTGACCAATTCTATAGCAAGCCAGTAAAGATACAGGAGGAAGATGGGAACCATTACAGAAGAAAACACTCTCTCCTCATCTCTCTCTCTTTCAGTACTGTTTCTACCTGAAATCAGGGACATATTCCATTCTGGTCGATAAGCCCAGCATCTAGCACAGGGGCTGGTATGTAAAAAGAGTTGATTTGGGCCGGGCGCATTCCAGTACTTTGAGAGGCTGAGATCGGTGGATCACCTGAGGTCAGGAGTTTGAGACCAGCCTGACCAACATGGTGAAACCCTGTCTCTACTAAAAATATAAAAATTAGCCAGGCGTGGTGGTGGGTGCCTGTAATGCCAGCTACTCAGGAGGCTGAAACAAGAAAATTGCCTGAACTCGGGAGGCGGACATTGTGATGAGCTGAGATTGTGCCACTGCACTGCAGCCTGGGCGACAGAGCAAGACTCCATCAAAAAAAAAAAAAAAAAAAGGAGTTGATTTGGAGATTTGCAACTTGTCATGGGAAACATTCCCAGGGATTCTTCTAGAGTTGTTGTGGACCTGATTTGGGATCCTAATTGATAACTCACTATCTATATCTTAAAAACACATCAGCTAAAAGGTGGAAGCAATCTACATGCCATCAGCTGACGAAGGGGTAAACAACATGTGGTATATCCATATAATGGCATACTATTTTTTCATAAACAGGACTGATATATGCTACAACATGGATAAACTATGGAGACATTACACTAAGTGATAGAAGCCAGACGCAAAGGCCATTAATTGTATGATTCCATTTATATGAAATATTAGAATAAGCAAATCCATAGAGACAGAAAGCAGATTGGTGGTTGGCAGGTGATGGGGGAAGAGGGAGATTGGTAGATAACAGTTAAAGGATATGAAGTTTCTATTTGAGGTGTTATGGCTTACTGCAGCCTCAATTTCCTGGGCTCAAGTGATCCTCCCACTTCAGCCTCCCAGGTAGCTGGGACTACAAGTATGTGCCACTACACCCAGCTATTTGTTTGATTTCTTTTTTTTTGGGGTAGAGATGAGCTCTCACTAGGAAATTGTAACTTTCAAGAGAAAAAGGAGTAGCTTTTTGAAAACCCTGGTTTAACATGACAAACCCAAAACATTGAGCTGTACACTTCACTGGTTAAATCTTCTTTTTGCTTATTTAAAGAAAGGACAAGAAAAAAGAAAAGAAAAACTTTTTGCTAGTTCACACCTCAAACTACACCCAGTTTCCGACTTTAAAGGGAATCAGTGCAAAGTAACAAAATATTATTTTGACACTGAAAAAGAAAATACTCGTTTTATAAATTGGATAGTGATTTCTAGCCATTGTTGATGGACATAGGTATCTTTTGTTAAAGCCTCATCAATAAGCTCATATTTCTAGGAGATCATATTGCGATGAGAATTATGAAGAGGGAACTGGAGGTCCATGCTGGAAAGCCAGTACGCCTTTAATTCAACTAAAAATATTTATTCAATAGTTAAAGATTGACTGTGGTATCAAGTATTTTGAATGTTGGTAAAAATTAAAGGTTTTGGCAAAACAGACAATGGTATACTTATAATGGTTTTCTGAGGGTGGTTCCCAGAATATATTACCCAAAATACTATACAGTGAGAAGTGATAGTCACCATTCCATATCTTTGACCACAAACATATCTTAAGATTTTCTTTCAAGAGGGTTTTTTAGCTTTTTGAGACATGGCCTTGCTCTATCACCCAGGCTGGAATGCAGTGGTGCAGTCATGACTCACTGCAGCCTCAAACTCCTGGATTCAAGCAATCCTCCTGCCTCAGCCTCCCAAGTAGCTGGGACTACACGCACGTGCCACCACATTTGGCTAATTTTTAAAAAAATGTAGAGATGGGATCTCACCATGTTGACCAGACTAGGCTGGTCTTGAACTTCTGGCCTCAAGTCATCTTCCCCGCCGGCTTCCCAAAGTGTTGAGATTACAGGCATGAGCCACCACGCCCAGCCTGAAGAGGGTTTAAAAAATTATTTCACCAACATGTAAGAAAATGTAATATGCATTTTAAAGTTTAACCATTGTCAGTTACCCTGTTAATGCCTTAGTACCCAGAACAGTGCTACTTTTAGAGATATGTATGTATCTATTTTCTGAATTCATTTTTGGTTGCAAAGCGTCATTCTACAAACATCATGAAAGAGAGCCAAATACTGTGACTTCAAGGATTATCCAATACTCTATAATTAGTTTCATGACCAAAATGCCTTGAATAACTGAAAAGATGAGTGAATGAATGGATACATGAATACATATCCATTTATACAAAAATACTTTTGAATACAGGCATATCTTTGAGATACCGCAGGTTTAGTTCCAGACCACCACAATAATGTGAATATTGCAAAACAATGAGTCACATGAATTTTTTGGTTTCCTAGTGTATATAGAAGTTATATTTACACCATACTGTGTTCTGTTAAGTGTGAATAACATTATGATGACTAAAAAATGTACATGCCTTAATTTACAAAGAGTTTATTGCTTAAAAAAAAAAAGGCTATCATCTAAACTTTCAATGAGTTGTCATTGTTTTGCTGGTGGAGGGTCCTGCCTCAATGTGCACGGTTGCTGACTAATCAGGGTGTTCATTGCTGAAGGTTGGGGTGGCTGTGGCACTTTCTTAAAATAAGACAACAGTGAAGTTTGTCACATCAATTGACTCTTCCTTTCACAAAAGATTTCTCTGTAGCATGTGATGCTGTTTGAGAGCATTTTACCCACAGAAAAACTTTCAAAATTGGAATCCATCTTCTCAAACTCTGCTGTTGCTTTATCAACTAAGTTTATGTAATATTCTAAATATTTTCTTGTCATTTCAACACTATTCACAGCATCTTCACCAGGAGTAGATTCTATCTCAAGAAACCACCTTCTTTGCTAATCCATAAGAAGCAACTACTCCTTCCTTCAAGTTTGATCATGAGATTGTAGCAATCCAGTGACACCTTCAGGCTCCTCCTCTAATTCTAGTTCTCTTGCTGTTTCCACCACATCTGCAGTGACTTCCTGCACTGAAGTCTTGAACCCCTCAAAGTGATTAATGAGGGTTGGAATCAGCTTCTGCCAAACTCCCGTTAATGTTGAAATTTTGACCTCCTCCATTGAATTACAAATGTTCTTAATGACATCTAGATTGGTAGATCCATTCCAGAAGGTTTTTACTTTACTTTTCCCAGATCCATCAGAGGAATCACTATGGCAGCTATAGCCTTACAAAATGTATTTCTTAAATGATAAGACTTGGAAGTTGAAATTATTCCTTGATCCCTGCACTGAAGAATGGATGTTGTGTTAGCAGGCATGAAAACAACATTGATCTCTTTGTAGATCTCTATCAGAGCTCTCGGGTGACCAGGTACATTGTCAGTGAGCAACAATATTTTGAAAGGAATCATTTTTCTGAGCAATAGGTCTCAATGGTGAGTTTTAAATATTCACTAAACCATGCTGTAAACAGATGTGCTGTCATCCAGGTTTTGTTGTTCCATTTATAGATTACAGACAGAGTAGATTTAACATAATTCTTAATGGCCCTGGGAGTTTTGAAATGGTAAATGAGCATTAGCTTCAACTTAAAGTCATCAGCTACATTAGCTCCTAACAAGAGAGTGATGCTGTCTGTTGAAGCTTTGAAGCCAAATATAGATTTCTCTCTAGCTATGAAAGCCCTAGATGGCATTTACTTCCAATATAAGTCTGTTTAATCTACATTGAAAATCTGTTGTTTGGCATAGCCACCTTCATAAATGATCTTACCTGTGTCTTCTGGATAACTGGCTATAGCTTTTAACTCAGTACTTGCTGTTTCACTTTGAACTTTTATGTTATGGAGACAGCTTCTTTCCTTAAACCTCATGAACCAACCTCTGCTAGCTTTCAACTTGTGTTCTGCAGCTTCCTCAGCACTCTCAGCCTTCACAGAATTGAAGACAGTTAGAGCCTTGTTCTGGATTAGGCTTTGGCTTAAGGGAATGTTGTAGCTGTTTTAATCTATCCAGACCACTAAAATGTTCTCCATATCCACAATAAGGCTGTTTTGCTTTCTTATCATTTGTGGGTTCATCAGAGTGGCACTTCTAATTTCCTTCAAGAACTCTTCCTGATCAATCACAACTTGGCTATTTGGCACAAGAGGCCTAGCTTTTACCAAGAGGCCTAGTTTTCAGACTATCTTGGCTTTTAACATGCCTTCCTCACTAAGTTTAATCATTTCCAGCTTTTGATTTAAAGTGAGAGGTGTGGGACTCTTTCTTTCACTTGAACACTTAGAGACCATTGTAGGGCAATCACTGGCCTAATTTCAGTATTGTTGTGTCTCAGGAAATAGCAAGGCCCAAGGAGAGGGAGAGAGATGAAGGAATGGCTAGTTAGTGGAGCAGTCTGAGCACGCACAACTTTTACCATTTAAGTTCACCGATTTATTTGGGTGCAGTTTATGGTGCCCCCAAATAGTTACAAGAGTAACATCAATGATCACTGATTACAGATGACCATAACAGATATAGTAATAGTGAAAAAATTTGAAATATTGTGAAAATTGCTAAAATGTAACACAGAGACAGGAAGTGAGCACATGCTGTTGGAAAAATGGAGCCAATAGACTTACTCAACGCAGGGTTACTACAAACCTTCAATTTATTAAAATCCCGGTATCTTTGAGGCACAATGAAATGAAGTATGCTTGTCTCTAGTTTCTGAATATGCTTTTCGTTACAAAGAATCATTCTGCAAAAAACATGAGAAAAGATCCAAACACTGAGACTTCAAGGGTTATTCAATACCCTATTGTTAGCTTCATAACCAAACAAAGAGAAATGCCTTGAATAACCAAAGGATGAATGAATGAATGATGGACACATAAATACATGTCATCAATTCATCCAAAAATACCTTTTTTTTTTTTTTTTTTGAGATGGAGTCTTGCTCTGTCACCGAGGCTGGAGTGCAGTGGCTCGAACTCTACTCACCACAATCTCTGCCTCCCGGGTTCAACCTCTGCCTCCTGTCTCAGCCTCCCGAGTAGCTGAGATTACAGGCATGCACCACAACGCCCAGCTCAGTTTTGTATTCTTAGGAGAGACGGGGGTTTCACCATGTTCACCAGGCTGGTCTCAAAACTCCTGACCTCAGGTGATCCACCTGCCTCTGCCTCCTAAAGTGCTGGGATTACAGGCGTGAGCCACTGTGTTAAAAATACTTTTCAGCATATAGGCCAGGCGTGGTGGCTCATGCCTGTAATCCCAGCACTTTGGGAGGCCAAGACAGGTGGATCACAAAGTCAGGAGTTCGAGACCAGCCTGGCCAACATGGTGAAACCCCATCTCTACTAAAAATACAAAAATTAGCTGGGTGTGGTGGTGGGTGCCTGTAATCCCAGTTACTTGGGAGGCTGAGGCAGGAGAATCGCTTGAATCTTGGAGGTGGAGGTTGCAGTGAGCCAAGACAGGGCCTTGGCACTCCATCCAGCCTGGGTAACAAGAGCGAAACTCTGTTAAAAAAAAAAAAAAAAAAAAAAGTAATAGAAACAAAGACAGGAAGCAAAGAGAAAGAAGATAGTGACAACGATTAAAGATGCAGCTTTGAGGATGGCAAAACCGCAGAGAGGAGAACTATTAGGTTGGTGCAAAGGTAACTGCCAGTTTCACCATTAAAAGTAATGACAAAACTCAAGGTGGTGGTAGGAGGGACATCTGAGTGACTCCTCAGAAAATGTAAAGCGCTGAACCTTTGTAGTTTGGAAGATTTGGTTAACCAGAATGACTCATTCCCCAAATATGTCACATCTTCAAGATTTTACTGTAAAAGCAAGCAGGCTGGCCCTGGCATTCCTACCATAAGCTGGTGCTTTAACTTCCACATCTGGCAGAGGTTCTAGATGTCACATAAATGGAACATAGTCATCCAGCTCGAAGGCGACTTGGGGTCATTGAGTCCAATTTTCATTTTATAGCTACAAAGTACTGATAACTAAAATTTACAAAGTAATGCACATGTGGCAGTCACTGTTCTAAGCGTTTACTGTATATTACCCTATTTAATCCTCAGAACAACCCAGTGAAGTAGAAACTATTATGATTCCAATTTACAGATGAGGGAACTGAGACACAGAGAAATTAAGTGACTTGCCTACGGAGTCACACAGTTCATTAGTGATGCTGTAGACCTTGGGTATAACCACTTGTCTGTATCTCTCAAAAATCATACAGCTGGATAGCAGCAGATCCAAGAATGGACTCGGCTGTCTCCCAGTGCAGTGCCCTTTCTACTATGGTAACCAGAACTCGACAGTGCTCCCTCAGTTGGTTGTAAATAACATAGTCCCATAGTAATTGCAAGGATGAGAATGAACTTTTCAGTCTCCCCATCCCCACGTTTTTGGAATGGTTCTACCTCTGAGAGCACATGAATTCAGCCTAGTTTTGGGGCTGGTCTGCCCCCAATTTTAACTTCCATCATGGCATTGCCATTTGAGCAGTGTGTGTTTTGGAGCTGGCAGAAGGTATTTTTGTGCTTCAGTTCAATTCAGCGATCGTGTTAGAAGCCATCCTTCAAGTGTCCAGTGATGTTAGTGTGTCCCTTTGGGAGTGATTTATAGGCAAATGGGCTGCATTATAGGGTGATGTGCTGAACAGGGGACCAAAGTATGACCAGCAATGTTAGAGATTAGATTTCAAGGTCGTTGAGTAAACCTGCTGTCAGGATTTCCAGGGATGATTTGATTGGGAAGAAAAATGCATCTTTGTTTCATCATTTCAAAGCAATTTCATGCTTCGGTTCTCCACATTTCTGTCTTCTGAACACTTCCAAGGGCCATACTTGAGCCTCAGCATCAGCCTGAAGTCTTGTGTGATAGAGTCACCATGCAAGGTCTCTCTGGGGGTATGTTGAAAGCCACCAGTAAGACTTGACTTTGATAAAACGTTTAATTGTCTTCTTTTGCCTCAATTAAGTTGAGAAGAGTCAAATGTAGCTTTTAAATTGAAAAGTGTAACTGAGTGAGAAGGTTTACATCATATATTAAAAGGCTAAGGAGACAGCTAACAAATGTGTTTCAGTCACTATTACAACTGGGGCCTGCAATCTGGAGTGACTCAGGGGTCCATATCTCTGGACAAGGATATCCACTTTTCTGAACTGAACCAAGGATGAGGTAGAGTGGGACAGAAAAGGACAGATTCTAGAGAGCTTTCCCAAGGGACATGTCTGGCACCTGGAAGTGGCTGAGCCTAATGTGTAAAGATTTCAAATACCATCTGGTCATTTCTTTAGGACCTCATTTGGCAATCTGTGGGATTGTTTTTTGATGTGGTGCCAGCCTGACCAAATGCAGTTTCTTTCAATGGTGTGGTTGGTGTCTGCTGAGAAAGCAGAAGAGGGGACTCTTGTTTAGCTCACAACCATTGTGTGTTAGGCACTATGCTTGAGCATTTCACATGTTCTGGAAGTATTTTCAACCCTGGCTGTGATTTCAGTCACCCAGGGAGCTTTTCAGAAACACTGAGGCTCACACCTGTAATCCCAGCACGTTTGGAGGCCAAGGTGGGCAGATCACTTGAGGCCAGGAGTTTGAGACCAGCCTAGCTAACATAGCAAAACCCTGTCTCTACTAAAAATACAAAAATTAGCCAGGCGTGGTGGCGCATGCCTGTAATCCCAGCTACTTGGGAGGCTGAGGCAGGAGAATCACTTGAACCTGGGAGGCGCCGATTGCGGTGAGTCATCACGCCACCGCTCTCCAGCCTGGGCGACAGAGCGAGACTGTCTCAAAAAACAAACAAGCAAACAAGCAAGCAAAAAGAGACACTGAGGGTCAGTTCCTATATCCTAAGATTCTAATTCATTCAGTCTTAAGTAAGAATTGGGGCGTTTGTAATTTTAAAGGCTTGTCAGGTGACTCATGTGCAACTGAGGTGGAGAACCCCTAGCTTGGAGTGTCTTGTTGAATTTGGGGACATTTTTCTGCTCTGCTCACCCATCCGCTTGCAACTTAGAGGGAGAGTCACATTCTTCTTGGTGACAAGAGTGAGAAGTGTATACGTTGGCCTCAATACTCCGAATGCCTGTGCCAAATTCCTTCGGCACCTTGCTTCGGTGGTTTGGATTGCCTCCCTTTCCTACCTGATTCCAGCTAATATTGCTAGCTTTCCAGGAGAATATTTTTGGCAACCTTGCCATCTGCATTCAGAAGAATTGCTTGCCTTCATTACTTTATGACTCTCCCAGTATGCAAAAGTCTATGGAGAGGAGACTTTTAGGAGGCCCCAAGCAAAGAAGACCTCGTCTTCCATTTAAGGTTTCATTCCCAGGAACTTTCCCAATACAAGCCTCAGTGCTCCTGGGCTGGCCTTCCTGGAGAGGGCTTCCTGAGACAGAATTATTGGGACCTGAGGGAGGGATTCCTAGAGTACAGTAATTCCAGACTGAAATTCCCAGGCTTGGGGTCTCCCTGAGAATTCCCTTGGGAGGCCCCTGTGTGTGTTTGGGTGAAAGAAAGCTATTGTTGAGGAAATTTGCCCTGCCAGGGACCCCAAGGACCACTTTGGGTGTGTGTGGGTGGGTAGAGATGAAGGGGAAAGTTCCAGCTGCTTCAGATGGTGGTGAATGACTTAAACAAACAAGGACTGGGGCTTGGGAGAGAGGAGACAGTGCGAGTCTGGACAGGTTTCAGGTTCTTGACAAAGAGACAAATTTGAGAGAGATTTACAGACACCATCTCCATCTATCACACAAATCTATGTAAAGATTTTGAGTCTGCAAAACAGCACCAGCATCATTTCATCCTCTCTGTGATTTAGGAAATGAGATTGAACACTTGTGAAATACCTACTGTGTGCCAAGCACCAGGCACCAGGGTGAGTACATTCACCCGTATGTTACCCTAACAAATAATTTGATTTTCAAAGTATGCCCTGAGGTGCCCATGATTACTATCCCAATTTTATGGATTTAGAAACTGAGGCCCAGGTCATTGACGTGATTTACTCAAGGTTACACAAACTGTGTAAGAATCTGGGTTAACCTGACATGTAATTGAAGTTATGCTTCTTTTACTTCACCTATCATGACCCTCTTCCCCTATGTCTTTTTAAAAAGATGTACATATTGTTACTTTTTTTTCCCCTAAATGTTGCCTAGATTTGCTTTCTCCATAGTTTCACCTTCCACTCTTCTTTGGTTCCTGAATCTGGCTTCTATCCCAGCATCTCCAATGAAAGTAATACTCCCGTAGGTCGTTTGATGACCAAACCATCAAACCCAACCCTAATCAGTTCTTATCTAACCTGCCTTCATAGTATTTAGCACTAATGGTCTCTCTCTTTCTTGAATTGGGCTATCTCATTCATTCTCATAGGTGTACCAGCTCTATGCTGATCAATCTCAAATCTACCTCTGCAGTCCTGACCTCTCTCCTAAGCTTCAGGCCTATCCATCTACTGCCTACTAGACTTATTCATTTGGGATATTCGACAGAGGCTCCACACACTCCCCTAACCACCACCCCATTCAATCCCTTTTGCAGGATCTATGAAGCCAGCAACTTGGGCGTTATCTTTTCCCTCACCCACTCATCTAAATCAGTCCATCAAGTTCTCTGCATTCTGTTTTGTGATTATTTCTTAAACATGACCTCTCTCTTCTCTATGCCCAAGACTCCTTCTTTAACTGAGGATTCTTTTCAAGAGCCTCCTAAAAAGTCTCTCTGAGTCTGCTTCACTGCACGAGTCTGTTTTCCATGCTCCTAAAAGAGATCTTTTGAGGGGCTAAACGGTTCTATGGCTCTCAGAACCTCTATTTTCCAAAGTACATTTGCAGCCTATTTTTCCAGGATACTCTGTGAAAAATAGGACTGTGGTCAAGTAGCTTTGGAAACTTTCTGTGTACTATACTTTTTGTTTCCTTTTGGAGATTCAGATAGCATGTTAAATGTCCTGAGGATCCCTTAAGTTAAAAACAGGCTTACATTTATATACTTCAGCATCCCAAATGGATTTCATCATGGAATCACCCCTCCTCCCAAACACTCATATTTTTAAGCATGGGACCTGCTCACAACCTTCTGCAGAACACATTTGTAACCACAGGATGAATGTTCTGATCCTTGGCCTGCCATACAAGGCTCTTGTTCATCTGACCTCTGCTCACCTGTCGATGTGGTTAGGCTTTGTGTCCCCACCCAAATTTCATCTTAAATTGTAATCCCCATAATCCCCACATTTCAAGGGAGAGACCAGGTGGAGGTGATTGAATCATGGAGTCAGTTTCCATCATGCTATTCTTGTGATAGTGGGTGAGTTCTCATGAGATCTGATGGTTTTGTAAGTAGCAATTTCCCCTGCCTGTGCTCTGTCTCCTGCCACCATGAAAGACGTGCCTTGCTTCTCATTCACCTTCCACCTCAATTATAAGTTTCCTGAGGCCTCCCCAGCCATGCAGAACTGTGAGTCAGTTAAACCTCTTTCTTTATAAATTGCCCAGTCTTGGGCAGTTCTTTATAGCAGTATAAAAATGGACTAATACACCTGTCTAGCCACCTCTCCCCCTTAAACTCTCACTACTCTCACCATTCTTGAGAATACTCATCTTCCTCACACACCTCTGTGTTGTGGTTTTGTTTTTGTTTTTTGCCTGAAAAGCTATTCCCCTCCCCTCGCCATCTCAGCCTGCCTTCAACTCATCATTGAAGACCCAGCTCAACTGTCTTCCCCTCTATGAAGCTTTCTCTTATTTTCTGCAAGGGAGAAGTAGTCACCCCTTCTTTTTACTTAGAATCTTCCTTCATACCTTGAATATTACACCTAGGACATATGAAGTTATTCTGTGTCTACCTAGCCTTTTAACCTTTTAAACCAATTGTGTTATTGTCTATATCTTTTCACGTTAAGACTACCTTTATCTCTTGTCAGAAGTTTGGACTCATCACTGACCCAACAGAAAACAGTCTCATCCTTTCTAGCTTTTGGTAACACAGTATATGTGAGAAACCTTATAGCTAGGTATGGTTGGAGGACATGTCAATCCAGAGTGTTTTCTAATGTGTTCAGCTACAGTCCACAATAGCATGTGCCACAGTATGTTGTCTCACCTAGATGGTGTGGAGATAGGTTCGATTATAGGTATACAGAGGATAATAACATCTTGGCACAGAAACAAAACCCAAAGGCACCTCATCCACTGCCCCCGAGACAGGCTTAAGGCTCAGCTTCAGCTAGTTAGCCTGGATCTGTATTCAGTTTTCCAGTCATCTTGAGGCTGGGGACTCAGAGTAGCAGCCTACCTCATGAATCCTGCTCATCAGTAAGCAGAATATTCACTGTCAGGGGCTCACTGTGTTCAGGCACTGTGCTAAGTCTTTGCCCACATTATCTCATGTCATTCTCACAGCTCCATTAGGTGGAAACTCTTATTTTCATCATGTAACAGATGAGTGACTACACTGAGGCTGGGCAAGTAAAACGACCTGTCAATGAGCCATAGCTTCAGACCCTAATCCAGCCTGTGGCACTACCTTGATGGGTTACCTTGGGCAAATCAGTTAATCTAACTGAGCCTCAATGTCCTCATCTGTAAAATAGGAACAATACTAGTGTCTATCTCATGGAATAGTTATGAGGGTTCAATGATAGGATGCATGCAAAGTGCCTGGCATGGTGCCTGGCACTTGGTAAGTGCTCTATAAATGGTAGCTATTATGCGCTCACATTAGAGACATTGTTTTCAGCCAGAATGAAGGGAGGCATGGGGGCAGTTTTATACTGAAGGAGAAGGTAGGTCTAAAAATTATTTGGATGATGAAAAGGTCACAATCCTTTGGGAGGCAAAGGAGGGAAAGTTTATCTCAAACACAGGGAGGGAGATGGCAGCCAGGTACCAGAGCTCTTGATGTGTAAAGGGCTGGCCATGTGGAGACTGAACAAAGTCAGTGAAGCTTGGCTCCTGTGCAAATCAGAGATGAGCTCAACATGTATCCCACGTAGCTGATCTTGCATGTGCAGTGTGGTTTCTGATGCCTTCCCCATAAGGGCAGCTTCATCCACTCCTGCGAGAAATGCAGCTCACAGATGTGGAGGACCATCTGGAAAAGGGATGTGAGTGAAGTTGGGTGACTGACAGTGGGTGGAGCTGGAGCTATTGACTCAGGCGGCAGACCTCCTGGGTTAGAATTATGACTGTGCCACTTGCTAGCTGTGTGGGTTTGGGCTATCCACTATCTCTCTGAGTCTCAGTTTCCTTATCTGTAAACTGGAAATAGTAAGAGTACCAACCTTATAGGGTTATTGGGAGGAACAGACGAATTTATTCATGTGAACTGCTTAGCATAGACCAGGTACATGGTAAAGGTTCAAGAAATGTTGGTTTTTCATCATTATTATGTGTTCTGGATGTGGCAGGGGAGATGGGGCCAATGTGGAGGATCATAGGGCTTGCTGAAACAATCCCAAATGAATCTTCTTCAAATTGACCTCTGCAAATATTGCCTCTGCCTCCATTAATTTAAAGAAGCTTTGCATTCTTTTCTCTTAAGTTTATTTTGTCTTAATGAGCTTAAAAAACACTATAGAGGTTTTGATCCAATTTCAGACTACCCTGTAAGATATCAGCATCTGACAGTACTGCTGTACTCTTTCAGGCATTTTATTTGAAATGATAGTAATGTGATATTTGCATCTCGTGCAAATTATGAATTTTCACTAATTCTTAGATTAGATGGGGCTTAACTGCTAGGATGCAGCTTGCACATTTAATCTACTTCAGAGTGGCTTCATTTATTAGATGGTCCTCACGGGTTTGGGGAAAGGATGTAAAATATCACCAATGAGGTATGAAGCAGGTTTTAAAGGATGGAGTCTTGTTTTCAGAGTGGATTGAGCTGCTGCTAAATCACAGCCATTGCCCAAGCCCACATAGCACGTATTCCAGCCTGAGTTGCCACCAATTTTTCCTTGTGACTTGATCCAGTCCTCAGTTCCCTCCTGGCAGTTTGTGCACCCCTTTGCTTTTCCCTGTGCTACTCAGGTATGTGGTTGCTGCCTAATTAAACACCCACACAGCAATTCTCTCTGTTTTCTTCCTCCATTCCAGGATACTGTTTATTCTTGTTTTTACATTTTTTTGGAAAAATGTTTTGAAGCACCTTTTGAAAAAAGAAACGTAGTGCTGATGATCAACTAAATGTTTTTATAGCTTTTCGGGAAGTGTGAAATGTTATGATAGCTGGCAGCCAAGTGTCAAGAAGGCCTTGGAGAAAAAGAAGAGGCCAATTCCAATTCCTTTAAGGCAACTTTTAGAAAAGATTCGGGGGTTTAAATTCAGCTTCACATACTACCTCCCAAGTCCTCTCTAATTAATAGAAGGTAACAACATTTTGGCTGGGCCTGTAATCCTAGCACTTCGGGAGGCCGTGTTGGGTGGATCACGAGGTTAGGAATTTGAGACCAGTCTGACCGACATGGTGAAACCCCGTCTCTACTAAAAATACAAAAAAAAAAAAAAAAAAAAAACAAAACCAAACCAAAACAAAAACAATTAGTTGAGCATGGTGGCACGCGCCTGTAATCCCTGCTACTCAGGAGGCTGAGACAGGAGAATCATTTGAACCTGGGAGGCAGAGGTTGCAGTGAGCCAAGATTGTGCCACTGCACTCCAGCCTGTGCAACAGAGTGAGACTCCATCTCAAAAACAAAAAACAAATAAACAAAAAAACATTTTTTGCTCAATCCAGCATCTGATATACATTTTTAACTACTTTATTCAGATTGAGTTGAATTTATATTTAATAGAGTTATATTCTGCATGTTGAATACATACATCATTGTATCCAGAGGCCATTGTTTATTTAAAGAACTTATAGAACAATTGTCTATTTTAATTTATTATAGAAGCTACACTATAGTTTGGTTGTGATTGCCTTAATGTTACATGCATAGTCGTATCTGTGATATACTTGGAGCCTAATCTCTGGTCAAGATTGCAGCATTATTTTCATGGGAAAATGTTTGCCATGACAGTGACATGACTTCTGGCCTGCAGCAATAAATACATCATACCAAAACTGGAGAAGTGAGCATAGCCCAGTGTCTGCTGCATAATAGGAATTCATTCAAAGTCTGTTGAATGAGTGAATTAATTGTCTAAATTCTGTTCAGACACAATTATGTGGAACATGAAAGACCGAGAACTATTCTCTCAAGTTCCATCATAATCGACAACTTTAGACAAGCCCCTCAACTACTCGCTGTCCCCGTTTCCTTAGTAAGGGCTATCCATCTCATAAAGGGCTTAAGAGGAAAGGACATGGAGCATTAGTCTAAAATGCCATTCTTTAAAAGTGATATTTAGGCCGGGTGTGGTGGCTCAGGCCTATAATCCCAGCACTATGGGAGGCCTAGGTGGGTGGATCACCTAAGGTCAGAAGTTTGAGACCAGCCTGGCCAACATGGTGAAAACCTGTCTCTACTAAAAATACAAAAAAAAAAAAAAAAAATTAGCCAGGTGTGGTGGTGGCATGCCTGTAATCTCAGCTACTCAGGAGGCTGAGGCAGGAGAATTGCTTGAACCCTGGAGGCAGAGGTTGCAGTGAGCCAAGGTCGTGCCACTGCACTCCAGCCCAGGCAACAGAGTGAAACTCTGTCTGAAAAATAAATAAATAAATAAAATAAAAGTGATATTTAAACTTCATTAGATAAAAGTAGGAGAAAGCCAAACCCATCATCTTAACTTATTTTTTTTTCTTTTTACTCAACCAGATAGTTGGTGACATATAATCAACACACATTTATCAAGGGATGCTATCGTAGGTACTCAACACCGTGCCAGACACAGGGAATGCCAATGTTCCTGCTCAAACAGCTTCCAATCCTGTTGAAGAGACAACCCTTCTCAACACTGGTTCTATTGACACTCTGAGCTGGATAATTCTTTGTTGTAGGGGGTTGCCCTGTGCATTGCAGGATGTTTAGCAGCATCCCTGGCCTGGCCCTGGCTTACTAGATGCCAGTTGTACCCCCTTCCTAGTTGTAACAACGAGAAATGTCTAGACATTTCCACGGCCTTCCATTTCCTCTGTGATGCAAAATCACCTCCTACTGCAAACCACTGGTGTAAAAAGTGATCTGTCATGCAAATTAGTATGAGACAGTCAAATGAGGAAGTAAGAGGGAGGGGAATTCACTGGTATGAATGAGCTGGAGTAATCAGAGACTTAAACTGGACCTTTAAAAAACTGAGTGGGATTTTGATAAGTGGCAAGGTTATTGCAGGTATAGAAAATTGCATGTGCTGTGGTTCTAAGACTGCAGTGCTGCAATTTGGTGGGTTTGTGGGATGGCCTAGTGACTAAACTGACTGACTTCAGTGAATGGAGAGAATGCAGATAGTGGACAATGAGGTGAATAAGGTAGGCTCGTTGCCACAATGACAGTTTAAAAGAGCGGCAGGATGCAAATGGGGTTTGGATAGTGACTCTGCCAGTAGTGTGTAGGATGGTTTGGAGCGAGGATGGATGGGGGAAAGGCTGTAACTCCCCTTATCCATGCTTTTACAAAGAGAGAAGGGTAAACAAGTTGAAATAGTGAACACAGATTCCTAATGCAGCAATGGCATCTCTTAAGCTTTGTGTGCACTAGACATCACATCGCTAATGTCATAGGATAGGTTATGCGGATTTGTTTTTCTTTCTCCTTTTTGCCTGTGATTTGGAGATCAGAAGATGTAGATGCCACAGATTTGTCTTAGAAAGTAATTGTCTTGTTCTTCACATTACTATACTTCGTTAGGTCTTTTAGATTAGCTCCTGGGGCTAAAATCCATATTCTTCAGACAGTTCTCTTTGCAACTGTGTCCTGCGACAGTTCTCTTTTCAATTATGTTGTGCCACTTTCATATTTCTTTCAAAATGTTCTCAATCAATTTTACTGGCACTTTCTCTTTTCTCTCCTCCAATAATATGGCAATGTATTACCTTATTCGCCATCCGCCCCATGATCATACAATTTTTGCATACACCTGAAAAAATACTTTTCTTTATTTTTGTCAAAATTTATAGTATTTATATTGATGAGTTTAACAACTACATGACATGTAGAATGTCCACGAAGAACTCCACATAACCAGCATCTAAGTTTGAGTATTTGAATGCTTAGGGCTGCAACATGATCTCAGGAATTCTTTTTTTCAGGACCTGAGAAAAACAAAAATGGCTGCAAAACATGAGCCTTGTACTGTGGCTGATATCACTGAAGCACAAGTTAGCTGCAAAAAGAAAATTCATTTGGTTTAGTAGCGGAAAGGTGATAGAGATGATCTCTATCACAACTAATCTCAAAGTTATCAAAATCTAAAAGTTAAGGTAGAAAATGGCATGAGAACAGTTTTTTTTTTAATTTAATTTAATTTAATTTAATTTTATTTTATTTAAATTTATTTATTATTATTATACTTCAAGTTGTAGGGTACATGTGCATAACGTGCAGGTTTGTTACATATGTATACTTGTGCCATGTTGGTGTGCTGCACCCATCAACTCGTCATTTACATCAGGTATAACTCCCAATGCAATCCCTCCCCCCTCCCCCCTCCCCACGATAGGCCCTGGTGTGTGATGTTCCCCTTCCTGAGTCCAAGTGATCTCATTGTTCAGTTCCCACCTATGAGTGAGAACATGCGGTGTTTGGTTTTCTGTTCTTGTGATAGTTTGCTAAGAATGATGGATTCCAGCTGCATCCATGTCCCTACAAAGGACACAAACTCATCCTTTTTTATGGCTGCATAGTATTCCATGGTGTATATGAGAACAGTTTTAAAAGTACCATAGTTTGGTTCAGTGAATCTGAGCTCAATCAGCTTGCCATTTAGTAATAAAATGATGTGGCCTTGGCAGATGGTGAGTCAGTGGAGGGCTCAGTATTATTCAAGCTCAGTTTATATAGGAAAGAAGCAGAAACAACACCCCCGTTTTCTTGCATTATGTCTCATAAAGAAATCTTTTTAGTAATTTCACCTAGAAAAGGAAATACTCAATGTACCCTTTCATATATCTGAGGTAGGATAAGCTTGTAGAATCAGTACTAGCCCTGAAGCTTCTACATGCCTCTTATTGTGTGAGAGGAACTGGAGGAAGAGCGGCAAACCATATGATCACTGACCTCAAGGAGCTCACCACTGAGTTGAGGTCATTGAGTAGCTGTGTGTGGCACACAGTAAGGTCACTACGGTCTGGAGAACTGTAGAAAGTTTCCTGGAGGAGGTTGAATTTATACTTGGCTTTGAAAAGTAACGTAGAGAGAAAGGTATGGGCATTTCGAGTAACATGAGAACAGAACTAGCATGGTGACTGTAGGAAAAAGCTGGGTGCTCTGCTCAGCTGGTGGAGGGAAGCAGAGAAGCTATATATTTAGGGAAAGAGTGGAAGTAAGGTTGATGGACAGGATGCCTCTGGCTCTGAAGAGAGTGTTTTGGAAAACAGGCTACTTAGTGTCGCCAGCAATGGTAACCACTGCAGTCCATGGAGCAGAGACAGACCATGAAGAATATGGTAATTTGGGCCAGGCGCAGTGGCTTACACCTGTAATTCCCAGCAATTTTGGAGGCCGAGGTGGGCAGATTGCTTGAGGTCAGAAGTTTGAGACCAGCTTGGCCAACATGGTGAAAACCCGTCTCTACTAAAACTACACGAATTAGCCGGGTGTGGTGGTGCACACCTGTAATCCCCGCTACTCTGGAGGCTGAGGCAGGGGAATCACTGGAACCCAGGAGGCAGAGGCTGCAGTGAGCCAGGACCACGCGACTGCACTCCAGACTGGGCGACCGAGCGAGACTCCATATCAAAAACAAAAACAAACAAACAAAAACAAACAAAAAACCTACCTTGAAGGGGAAACTCCTTTAAAACTGGAGCAGTACTAAAGTGTTCAATAACCCAAGTTATAAAATGAATTGTGATGATTCCTGTAAATCTGTAAATATAGGTCATGATGATCTGTTCCCTGAAGGTGCTTAAGCCAACCTCAACTTCAGTCGTCCATGCCTTTCATGACTCACTCTGGCTTTCCCCAGACAGATAAGGTCTCTCTGCATGAGAAGCTGGGATTTAGCTTCATAGCAGTTTTGAGACATGGTCTGTAGGAGCAATTTTTCAAGAAGCAAGACTATTTGCACTTGGTCCTAAAAATGTTTGGGGTGGAGAACAGAAAACAGCAAATAGCACTGTTTTATAAATGAACAAGGAGGTTCAGGAGCTTTTCTCTCAACCCCCTAAACCTTCTTCTGGGAGTTCCTCCAAACCTAAAGTCACACCCATCTACCAGATTGTGTAAAGCTGAGTCCTCGGAATGTGAAATTTGTGAGGGCAGGGACTTTGTTATGTTCATTTCTCTATTCCCAGCCTTTAGAACAGTGTCTGGAACACAGTAGATGCTCTACATTTCTCCCTTTAAATCATGTGCTGTGGAATTCATAAACTTTCCATTTTTGACAGAGACATTATTTGAATAATCATCTTTATTTTCAGTTCATCCATTTAATATTGAGTTTTAAAAATAGCAGCTTTATTGAAATATAATTCCTATGATATTACAATTCACCTTTTTAAGGATACAATTGAGTGGTTTTTAGTTTATTCAGAGCTGTGCCACCATCACTACTAATACCAGAGCAGTTTTAACACCTCCATAGGAAATCCCGTAATTGTCAGCAGGCGCTCCACATTTCCTCTTCCCTCCAGCTTTTGGCGGTCACAAATCTGCTTACTATCTCTATGGATTTACCTATATTGAACATTTCATGTAAACAGAATCACACAATATGTGTTTTTTTGTGACTGGCTTTTTTCATTTAGCTAAATGTTTTCAAGGTGCATCCCTCCTCTAGCACTATCAGAGCTTCACTTCTTTTTTGTGGCCAAATAACATTCCACTGCATGAGTTAATCACATTTTATTTATCTATTTATCCTTTGATGGACATTTGGGTTATTACCATTTCTCGGCTATTATGAATGGAGCTGCTATGAGCATTCATATAGAGGTTTTTGGGTGGACTGGTGATTTCATTTCTCTTGGGTATATACCTAGGAGTGGAATTGCTGGGTCATATGATGATTTCAAGTTTAACTTTTTGAGGGACTATCAGACTGTATTGCAAAATGGCTGCAACATTTTACGCTCCCACCAGTAGTGCATGAGGGTTCCAATTTCTCCACATCTTCGTCAACACTGGCTATTCCCAGTCTTTTTTATATAATCATCTTATAATGTTAATGAGTTAATGTTGACTTTTTGATTATAAATGTATTATATTTATATATTATAAATATATAATACATGTTTATTATATATTACATATTTATAAAATATATTATATAGTATATAATATGTAATCAATATATTAACATGATTAATATATTAATATGATCTTCAATATTATATATTATATATTTATAATATATTTATAGATTATAAATCTATAAATATGAAAGTTTATATTAATGTGTTATAAATATATAAACATATGTATATTTTTATATCTTTATAAAGATAAAAGATTACATTAATATATTACATATTAATATATAATCTAAATTATATATTAATATAGTTGGATTATATAAAATATAATATAATTATATTAATATAATTCTCTATTTTTATATATTATATATTAATTATTACAGTTATTTATATTGTATACAATATAATTATATTGCATACAATTATTTATATTGTATGTAATATATACATATATTAATTATATATATATTAACAAGTATGAAAGGCTTATACTTTGCCTCAGAAATGGCCTTGTTGGTACAATATTTCCCTTCTTGCATCTTTAGTTTGGTGTGTTGTTGTTTTATTTCCTCATAAAGCAAATGAAAAAGAAGGATTGGGGATCTGCTAAACCAGATGTTAGCACCTTTTAAATTTAGAGTGCGGTGGTCACAAGAAAACACAACTGGGTCTTGAGACAGCACGGAAAATTCTAGAAATGTATCATTTCACAGCATCTGTGCAGAAACTGCTTCTGTGCCAGCATGTTACATTTGAAACCACATTTTGTGTGTGTTCAACTTTTACACAGATCTTGAGAAAAGTGAAATTGAATTTTATGCATCTGTAATTTGATTTCAGTCCATGACCAGGCCACTTCTTTGTAATAATTATAAGAATGTATCCAATATATGACTTTCATCTTCTGGTAATTACAATAATTTACCATTTATAGAACACATAGTTTAGGACACCATAAGTAACATTTCATGCTTATTGCTTTTCTGAAAATAAAGGGCTCCATTGTACACATCCAAGAACAATGGTAGGAGAAAAGAAAATCAATTGATACATCACATCAAAGAGGAGATCAAAATGAAGTCATCCAATATATGCCAAAGGCTCTCATAAATTACAAATTTTGAACTCACTCCAAACTTTATTTTTAGGCAAATACAGTATCGTCAAGTCTCATTATGAAAGTTACTTCAAAGATGATTTGATGTGACAGTGTTTTTCCCAAAGCTTTGCCTGTTTTCTATGCCCAAGGCTACCCATGTGAGCAGGGATTCCTGGGGCCCAAGCTCAAGCAACCAACTTATACTTTGAATTTGAACTCAAAGGACAAGAAGCCCATTTTTGTGATGTGCTCCCCCATTTCCTTCTTTTGAAATTAATTGAAGAATTAAAAGTTGTCTTCATTTCTAAAGTTATATGCCGAACACAAAGGGGGGTTTCAACAGCTGCTTCTTGTCATCCTATGGGGAAAAAATAACATCTCATCTGAAAAATACCCCCAGGTCCTCCAGATAGTTCTTACTTATCTCACTCACATTTTTCTCTTTACATTAACAGATTTGGCTCCTCTTCTTTTGTAGGTAGTATCCATTCAGTAAGATATTTTTCAGATATTGAGAGTAATACATTGTTCATTAGAAAACAGTTAACATCCATAAAATACTAAAAAGAAAATAAAGATCACCTGCAGTCTCACAACCCAAGGTGTATCAGTTTGCTTTAGTTTCTTACACTGTTTGCTTGCATTCATTCATTCTTTCTTTCACTCATTACATATTTACTGAGCACCTACTATGTGCCTTGCATTGTGGTGAGATACAAATTGTGATCCTAATTTTCTTTATAATAATTAGGTTTATAATTGTTGGTATAGTCCATGCCTCCTCTCCTAGACTTTGGTGTCCAGGACCATCTTACTCACCATACATCATATTGTGACCATTTACCAGGTCATTAAATATTCTTTGAAAATAAAAATTTTAATGGTTGCCTAAGACTTCACTTTCAGCGTCTACCAGAATTTGCTATTTCCCTATTGGTCATTTAAGATATTTTCTCTTTTTATTCTGCTATTTTTGGTAACTATAATTAATTCCATTTTGAACAGCATGTGTAAGGGTATACACATTTTTATGGCTTGTGTTGTATTAGCCACACTGTCCACCAGAAAAGCCCTACTAATTTAAGCATCTGCCAGCAGTAGATGAGTATTTCTCAAATGCAGTTGAAGGAAGTTCCAAAATGGCAGACCCAAGGAACTGGAAGACTTACCCAATACATCCCTTTGCCTCCAAGGAGAGACAGAATGACCACTGCCACCAGAGGGGAAGCCAGTTGGTTTAAGATAATTGAAAAACACTAGGGAGAGCTCTCTCAATATAATAGTGCTGGGATTTGGGGGGAAGAATAAGCAGTGGCGCAGGTTGATTATTTACATACATTTATAAATTATCTTTACAAAGCTAAGAGTGAACCTGATAAATGGTGTTGGCATAACCTCAGAGAGGCAATCCAAATTTTATTGATTCTCTATTATGTGTCAGAGCTTGAGTTAGGTGCTATGAGTGATGCATGGATGAACTAAACACAGTTCTTGGCTCCCCAGAATGTTAAAATCCAGTAGCAGGGAAAAGTGTGTGTGAGCTGGAATTTGAACGACCTGGATTCCAGTTCTGATTCTTCTATCCATTATAGCAGTGACCTTGGAGAGGTTACCTGATGTCTCTGATCTTGTTTTCTCATCTGTAAAACAGGGTGAATAACAGAGTTCTTGTACGAAGAAAATGAGATAATGTGTATAATGTTCTTAGGAGAGTATGTGGCACATAACACTATAGGAGCACTCAGGAAATAATAACTACCATTGCTTTGGTAATGATGTTTCCTATCTTCCAAGGATTTTGTGAGGATTCAATGAAGTAACAAATGCAAAACACTTAGTACTACTACAGTCTCAAATTAAGATGACGATACTGATGATAATGACAACCTTTTTGGTGAGGAACAGATAAACATATCACAAGTGAGTTGTACCAGACATAAATGAGTAACAAAAGGGTAACTTGCCTCTTGTCTCAGAGAAGGTGAGTCTTGGCATGGGTTGCTGAAGAAGACAGTGTTGGCTCTCCACATCTTGTGACACCAAGACTTATTAAAATCAGATATTCAAAGCAGTTGCAAGTTCTGATCTACACAACTGTTGGTCACTTCTGCTTTTGCGCCTACCTCATTTGAGGCACCTGGAGTGTGTATTTTATTTTTATTTTTTTTTTGGTACAACCGTGACAACATGCCTATTGCTGGCCTGGAATTGTCTACCAAGCCCAAAGCTTTTTAGCAGTTGGTGATATTTGTTTCTTGTGCCATCACTGAATAATGACTTTTGTAGTCTGAGATTAAACAGGCATTCAAGGGCTCTAAGTGTCTGGCAAAAAAAAGTTAGTGGCTGGAAAAGCTGCAGAGGATGTCTGTGAAATGCAATTGATGAACACACTTTTCCCCCTGAGCCGCTTTCCTGTTAGGAGGTGGAAACTGGTCTATTTCGATGATGTGTGCTGACTTCTCCCCTTCTGGAGCCCATGCATTGGGTGCCTCCAAGTTTCAAAAGAATGAGGACAAATTAACTGTTCTTCTAAAGTACTAATGCTGCAGGCCCTTGTGAAATAAAACCTTTGCAGAATGGAAAATATTATTGTCTTCTTGCTTTCAAAAGTTACTTGTTTACCTGTTGCTCATAAAATGCAGGATCATTTGTGGTTGGGAAAAGGTATTCTTTGTCTGATGGGTTTAATTTCAGCACCGTAGACTTCCCTGAAGATTACAAAGCTATTCAATTGCTACACATTTATAGAGCTCACCCCGAGGAAAGGGAATTAGTGTCTGGCAATACCTTCCTGCCTGCCAATTTTACCTCACTGATTCAACCTTTGGAACTGATTTAATCAATGGATCAGCACATTATTCAAAGGTGGGAATGTTATTACACAGAAGCTTTCAGGAGGGTGGATGATTCGTACAGGCACTATACAGGACTTTTAATCACACCACATAAAAGAAGTAAATTTGAATGTTGCTTATGCCCAGAATTTTGATGAAAAGTAAAAAGGAGTACTATGAGAAGCTCATGGCTTGGATTTATGTGGGCAGACATTTCTTCTGAGAAAAAAAATTCAGTATATTCTTGAGAGGTGATAGTGTGCTAGCAGCCCTCACTCTCAGCGCCTCCTCGGCCTCGGCATCCACTCTGGTGGTGCTGGAGGAGCCCTTCAGCCCACCACTGCACTGTGGGAGCCCCTCTCTGGGCTGCCTAAGGCCAGAGCCGGCTCCCTCTGCTTGCAGGGACGTGTGGAGGGAGAGGCTCGGGTGGGAACCGGGCTGCACGCTGCACTCACAGTCCAGGGAGAGTTCTGGCAGGTGTGGGTGCTGGCTCGGTGGGCCCCGCACTTGGAGCGACTGGCCGGCGCGCCAGCCCAAGGCAGTGAAGGGCTTAGCACCCAGGCTAGCAGCTGCGGTGGGTGCACCAGTTCCCCCAGCAGTGCCGGCCCGCTGGCGCTGCACTCGAGTTCTCCCTGGGCCTCAGCTGCCTCCCTGCAGGGCAGGGCTCGGGACCTGCGGCCTGCCACGCCCGAGCCTCCCGCTCCCGTTGCCGGGGGCTCCTGCAAGGCCTGAGCCTCCCCGACGAGAGCTGCCCCCTACTCTGCAGCGCTGGGTCCCATCAACCACCCAGGGGCTGAGGGGTACGGGTGCACGGAGTGGGACTGGCAGGCAGATCTGCCTGCAGCCCAGGTGTGGGATCCACTAGCTGAAGCCAGCTGGGCTCCTGAGTCTAGTGGGGACTTGGAGAACTTTTATGTCTAGCTAGAGGATTGTAAATGCACCAATCAGCATGCTGTGTCTAGCTCAGGGATTGTAAATACACCAATCAGTACTCTGTATCTAGCTCACCTAGTGGACACTTGGAGAACCTTTCTGTCTAGCACTATGTCTAGCTAAAGGATTGTAAATGCACCAATCAGCACTCTGTGTCTAGCTCAGGGATTGTAAATGCACCAATCAGCACCCTGTCAAAATGGACCAATCAGCTCTCTGTAAAACAGACCAATCAGCTCTCTGTAAAATGGACCAATCAGCAGGATGTGGGTGGGGTCAGATAAGGGAATAAAAGCAGGCTGCCCTAGCCAGCCAGCGGCAACCTGCTCGGGTCACCTTCCACACTGTGGAAGCTTTGTTCATTCACTCTTTGCAATAAATTTTGCTGCTGCTCACTTTTTGGGTCCACACCATCTTTATGAGCTGTAACACTCACTGTGAAGGTCTGCAGCTTCACTCCTGAAGTCAGCGAGACCACGAACCCACCAGAAGGAAGAAGCTGTGGACACATCTGAACATTTAAAGGAATAAACTCCAGACTACCATCTTTAAGAACTGTAACACTCACCACAAGGGTCCGCAGCTTCATTCTTGAAGTCAGCGAGACCAAGAACCCAGCAATTCTGGACACATTCTAATGCAAAGATCCACAAAATCCAAAAACCACACCAATGGACAAGCCTAATGAAAGTAAGAGAGATGATAGGTTGAACATGGTAAGGAAGCTGAAAAGCCAAGGCTGTTCCCAATAGTCACTACACTCCAGTGAAAGAATTCTCAGTTTTTATGCAGTCCTGCATTTTGCATAGCTCAGTTGCTGGACAAGTGAATGATCGTTTTCCTCATCTGTCAAATGGGAATAGTAATACTTCTCAAGGTGTTTGTGAGGATCATCAGGTACTAAGGATTTTACCTGTTTTTATTTTCCTTATATGATGTACACGTTCTTTACATTGAAAAAATTTCTTCAAACTAGAATCTTAAGTTCCATGGTATGGTGGGTCTGATAAAAGTATTTGTTATCTCTTTTACTAGGTAGGTCCCACTCACCCTGAGATTTTTTGTTGTTGTTGTTGTTGTTGTTGTTGTTTTTGAGACAGAGTCTTACTCTGTCACCCAGGCTGGAGTACAATGGTGCGATCTTGGCTCACTGCAGCCTCCACCTCCAGGGTTCAAGTGATTCTCCCACCCTAGCACCGAGTAGCTGTGACTAAAGGCGTCCACCACCACACCTGGCTAATTTTTGTATTTTTAGCAGAGATGGGGTTTCACCATGTTGGCCAGGCTGGTCTCGAACTCTTGACCTCAAGTGATCTGCCTGCCTCGGCCTCCCAAAGTGCTGCCACCCTGAGATTTGACTTAATGGAGCCCATGGAAGATATGGATACCTTGGGTCATTAGTAAAGCGTTTGATGTAAAGATGTATCAACTCTGAGAGACCCTGGCTAGGTCTACTAAGTTAAGTGGAAGCACCACAACATCATGGCTAAAAGGAAAGCCTTTGTGTCGAGCCAGGTGTTGTTTTGAATCTCAGCCCTCCTGCTTAGCAATTATAATCTTGGGCAAGCTACTTAACCTCGCTGTGGTTCAGGTTCATCATTCAAAAAGTAACAAGCATCATACTACCCACCTCAAAGGGGAGCAGAAATTAAATGAGATTAAGTATGCAAAGCATAGGAGCACCATGCCGAGCATAGAGGCTCAATAAAGGGCAGTTGAGAGGAGTGGCGGCCCGGCGGGGTGGCTCATGCCTGCAATCTCAGCATTTTGGGAGGCCGAGGTGGGAGTATCACTTGGTTACCTTATCAGACACACCATACCCATGGAACTTAGATTCTAGTTTGGAGAAATAATTTTTTCAATGTAAAGAACGTGTACATCATATAAGGAAAATAAAGACAGGTAAAATCCTTATTATTTGATCCTCACAAACACCTTGAAAATTACTACTATTCCCATTTGACAGTGATCACTTGATCACTTCAAGACCAGCTTGGGCAACACAGCGAGACCTCTTCTCTACCAAAAATTTAAAAAATCAGATGGACATGGTAGTGTGTGGCTGTAGTCCCAGCTACTCAGGATGCTGATGCGGGAAGATTGCTTGAGCACTGGAGATCAGGGCTACAGTGAGCTGTGATCGCGCCACTGCACTCCAACCTAGGTGACAGAGCGAGACCTTGTCTCAAAAAGAGAAAAGGGAGAGGAGTAGCAGGATTGATAGCAGCGGTGGCATTGCCCCTTGAGGATGGAAGGTCTCAGTCATCTTGAGGTCTGTTGGAGCAGTAGTTTCATTGAACCTCTCTTTGAGGGAGACTATGTTCTTTGTCCTTGGCCTTTTTTGCCTACCTAGAACTGGCTGATCTTGCATGGACTACTATAGAAGTCCTTTGTAATCAGGTCGTTGAGGTCAGACAATCGAGTTCCAATCCAAGCTCTGTCATTTTCCAGCTGTGTGACACTGGGCAAGTTGAGTTACTCAACCTCGCAGAGCCCCATTGTTCTTAGCTGCAAAATGATAATACAATAATTATTTGCTGCATAGGGTTATTAAGAGAATGAAATAGGATAATTCATGTAAAAGTACCTCAGCCATTCACTGGAGCATGGTAAATGCCTAATAAAGGTATCTTCTGAGTATGGAAGCAAGACCTCATTACATGTGGTGTTGATTTACAATTGAGTGCATTTCATGATACTAAAATTAGGTGAGAATTGCTGGTATGAAAATGCAACCACATCACCATAGGCCTCACACCCATGCTTCCTGGGCAGTCTGTGGAACTATGCATCAATTAAACCTCTTTTCTTCATAAATTACCCAGTCTCAGGTATGTCTTTATAGCAGTGTGAGTACAGACTAATACACCTGGAAAAGTTGAGTGCTCTAGGTCAATTGGCCTGTTTAGTGGCAGGGCCAGGATCAGACTGTCAAGACCCCAAGATTCCACTTTGTGACATCGTCCTCCAGAGCCATTGCCTTCGCATACTGATTCACCTTCCTTTCTGTAGTTTCTGCTCTCCATTTAAGCACTTCTTTTGTTCCCCTCAAATCCCAGATGGCCAGCCTTTGAGGCCTGCCTTTCTTAGATATGATATCAATCATATCATTTCAAAATATAAAAAGAATTTGTTATTTTAGTTAGTTAAATTAATGGTGAAAGATTCATTTACCAATAATTTTGACTGCTCTTCGTGTGTTCTGGGATCCCTGTAATAATATTCTAGCTTTCTCCATGCAAATGAATGCTGTACTACAGTGATTTTCAAACATTAGTTGCATTAGTTTCACCTTGGGGTCTTGTTGAAAATGCAAATTCCTGTGCCCCATATAACAGGATTCTGGTTCCTGAATCTGGGCCGAGGCTCAGAATCTGCACTTTTAACGGGCTTTGCCACTTGAGTCTAAGGCTGGTGGTATGCAACCCACACCTTTAGAAAACTGCTTGGCTTTGAGTCAGACTGCTTGGCTTTAAATCCAGGCTCTGCCATTGACTAGCTGGAAGTCCTTGGGCCTTGGTTTCCTAGACTTAAAAAGGAGAATGATAATACATACTAGTCCATGTAAGGTTGCTATGATGATTATATGAGATAATAAATGTGGAGCACTTAGTATTGTGGTGAACCTACAGTTGGCACTCAAGAAATGTTAAGTAATATTATTTTAAAATCTAGGGCTGGGTGCAGTGGCTCATGCCTGTAATCCCAGCACCTTGGGAGGCCGAGGAAGGAGGATTGCTGGAGTCCAGGAGTTGAAGACCAGCCTGGGCAACAATATGAGACCGTGTCTTTACAAAAAATATTAGCTGGGCATGGTGGTGCATGCCCATGGTGCCAGCTACTCGGGAGACTGAGGTGGGAGGATCGCTTGAGCCCAGGAGGTTGAGGCTTCAGCAAGATATGTTCATACCACTGCACTCCAGTCTGGGTGACAGTGCAAGACAGCGTGTCAAAAAATAAATACAAAAGAGAAATAAATCTATTGAAACACACACACACACACACACACACACAGACGCACAACGTCTACAATGTGTTTTTCTGGTTATTAAATGGTAATTAGTGTTAACAGAAGATTCTCCTTGCATTAACACACATGTATCTCCAAATGCATTCTTTAAAGCTTAGTGCTAACGTTCTTTTGTCCTTGAGGTGTTTGTGATCTTCCTCTTTACTGGAATAATTGTTCCTTTTATATCTCTCCCACTTGTGCCTCCCATAGAAGGCATTTTGTTCTACAACAAATTCTAGTGAGAAGTTTGCATCTCTCTCTTCCAGGCTTGCAAGCTGCTAAAGGACAGGGGAGCAGTTGTAGCCATCCCAACTCATACACCGTGGCCCAGGTCTTATCCAGTACTTAGCACTCGGTAGTACTGAAAACCACACTTGCTATATTCACCTGAAGTTCTGGAAGTGAGAAGCCTCAAATGAAATACTCAAGACCAGAATCTCTTTACTCTTTCTGATCTGAGCAAGTGGGAGGTGAGAGAATAAAACTGGGAAGTGTTGGGTCTTCTCTGGCTTGTTTGTTCTGTGGTAGGATTGGGAGAACATGTCCAAAAATGTAGAATTGAGAAGAACACCCCCAAAACCACCCCAGCAATTACTGTTGTTTTAAAAAATCGTAACCAGATGGGGGACGTTTCCTGAAATCACAACTTTGGTTCTTGGAGAAAGAAAAAGCCCATTCCTGTGAGTGGGTGTTCATTAACTTGGTAAGTAGGGAAGATTCAGCTTGGCCTGGAAGGAGGTGGATTGTTGCAGGGGCACTCAACAGACAATTAAATAAGGAGGGGCATTTCCCATCAGACCACATGAAACAAGAGGCTGGTTGAATTTTCTACTTTTCAACTGTCTGCTTCAAGGTTTATATTCAATGTGTGTCACCACTACTTACACCTCATAGAACAGGGATTTGGTCCCAAAGAGATGTAATGCAAATGTCACATCATAAACTCCCAGACTGCCAATGCTGAAGGGATTTTAGGAATCATCTAGAATAAGAAGTATAGACCACCCACCATTGTTTTGTTAGTGTTACCAAAATGTCAATGGTCCTTCAAATGCCTTTAGTTGCTATTTTACTGCATATTATCTGATTCCTAAATGATTGGTATTTCTTGGGTTTATACTCTAGCTCTGCCACTGACTGGCTGTGTAACCTTGGGCACACAGTTGCCCTTTTGGGACTTCAGTTCCTTTTATAAAAGGAGCAAACTTCTGTTTGAAAGCTGAAAAACAGGTTGAAAGATCTTAAGGTTCTTTTTAGCTCTAAATATGGGAGAGTCTCCCAGAAATAGAAATGCACCACTCCTTTTTTTGGAAAATTCATTCTTTCCTAATGTTGAAATGCTGGCAGTCCAGTGAGTCAGGTAACCATGTTACAAGAATTGTCTCACAAATTCTGTAAGGAGGTAGGGAACAAAGATATATTCTGATGTATGTTTCTTCTATTAAATCTATTTTGGTATTCCAAGTGACATTTGTTCTTGCACAGCTTACTCTTCACACCAGCATGCTATCTGTCAGGGCACACACTGATTAAGACCTATTCTGAGAAAACATATTCTCTGTGATTGAAATCCAAACGTATTGATTGTTTTATTTCCATCAGGAGAGATTGCTTTCTATTTGGTGATGGATGACAAGTCTTCACATCTCTCCGTCTGCCAACTGGACAGAGGATGACACAAGCAGCATCTAAGTCTTGTGTGGACTGAGCCATTAGCTGTGACAGGCAGCTCCAAGCCCTCAGTCACTTCGCCATGGCCCTAGCATGGTCAAGTGAGCAAGATTAGACATGTCACAATTGCAAGATGATGCCTAAAACTGATGGCTTGGTGACAAGAACCTTTAAAAGTGACAAGGCCATCTTAGCAGCTCCTGAACAGGGTGGAACATGGAGGGATTTGAGAGCAGAGCCCAGCTCAATGCAGAGAGAACATCTCGAGGCTGCACTGTCTGCTATTTCTCCGTACCACGGTGTGCTAGCAGGAAAGCCTTCAAAGGATTAAAACCCAAGTATTTATGAGCTAAACATAATGTTTCCCTCTCTCTGGGAATGCCCAGTGAGAATACCACTTACATATGCACAGAATGCCTGCATTTCGCAAAGTACTTTCACATGCATTAGTTCATTAAATTCTTAAAACTTTTACTCATGGGAAGTAGATAGATCCTACGTTTTTACCATGTTACAAATGAGGAACTAGGTATGCCCTTTAATCTCTGATCCCTGGCCCCACAAGCCACTCTTCAAGGCTTGAACCCATGGCTTCTAGTCTGGTCTTTCCATCATCCTGAGGTGCTCAGTTATTCGAGCCTGTAGCTATTGCCTGCAGGACACGTAATCATAGCAACTCACATTTATTGAACTCTTACTATGTCCCAGACACTTCACATAATTTTAATTTAATCTTCACAACAACCTAGTGAGGATCATATCATTATTGTCATCTGCATTTTACAGAGGAGGAAAATGAAGGTCAGAGAGGTTAAGAAACTTACTCAGGGTCACACGATAGTAAGTGACAGAGTTAAGACTGAAGCTGAGTCAATTGAAAAGTAGAAAAATTCTTAACTATGATGGTCTGTTGCTAGCAACTCCCTGTCCCTTATCCTTTCCAAAAAAATTAAGAATAGGAAAAAAAGAAGAATGAGTTTTCCCTCCTGGGCTATGTTAGCAACAGAGGCCCAAGGGGAAATGCTGTTTTAAGCCAGCCTCTTGGAAAGGGCCATTAGCAGCTGACATCATGCCAAAATGGACCAATATGTCTGAAAGCTTGTTTCTGGGTCTTTTGTGGCCTCTGCCATTCTTGTCCCTGTCCCTGGCCTCCATATTCCTTTCCCTCTGGATCCTCAGCAACATTGTCATCCTTCTTTGGACATGCACCACTCTCCATTTTAGGTGAGATATATAGGGTTACTGTAAATAAATATTTCAGAATCAGTATTATTTATTCCCCACCTATTTCTGAAAAGGATCTGAAGAAAATCTATTAAGTAATTTGAAGTTTACAAAAAGATCTGAAACCTTGTGGAAGAAAGTCAAGGGAGAAGACACGAACAATGGTTCTATCAAGAACTTGGGGTGGAAGTCATTTCACACATTTCATAAGCACTGTAAACCTGGCCGTGGGATTGCCTCTAAAAATGCAGAGCTGAGTAAAACATGGCTCCTGCCCTCAAAGGGCTCAATATCTAGTAGCATTTGAATTACTGAATTTGAACATTCAGTTTGAGTTCAAGCCAAGACAATAAGTGAAACATGATGGATTATCTAGTACTCATTTGATAAATGGAGTAGTGTCTATTCTTCAGAAGACACAAGCTGCTTTATAATGCTGAATAATAATGATGAATTATTTCATATTAATAATAGCTAATATTCTTTGAGAGCTCATCATGCCCCAGCTATTGCAGTAAGCAATAGCTGCATTATCCCATTTGCATGCATTATCCCATTTAATCCTCACAAATGTCTTCATAATGTATGCATATAATTACCCCCATTGTACAGATGAAGTAATTAGGGTGAGGAGGAATTATCTTGTGGATCCATAAGTAATACAAGAGGTGATAACTTCAATGCAGTTTTTACAGAAGATTCAGACCCGTGTTTCATAAGGCTGGTGCACACATTTCTCAGCCGTTTCTGTCTTCCCTGTCACTCCACAGGAAGTGACTATGAATATACTGTCTCCAAAGGCTGTGACTGTAGCCATTGTGCTTTGGTTTGCCATTTGGGACCTAACGGTTCAGAAGATGCAATAACTCTCCTTGCATGGACCAATTACAGAAAAACTCCCTTTGTAAAGCAACAGCATGAGCCAGAACAGGCACTTCATTATCTGCCTCTGCCCACAGGGAAACAGAAATGCTGGCGAGAGGATGATTGACCTGGGAAATGGCAGGGCTTGGGATCCATGCTTTCAGGGTCAAAGACCTTCATGACCACTTCCAGGATTGGCTTCTCAGGATGCCCTGGTGCTGGCTCGCCCCCTGCTGGGGTGGGCTCCTGGGGTTTCTCTCTCAGTGGGATCCCATTGGCAGTCTGTCCCCTCCCACAGCAGCAGGTCCATTGACTTCTGGGTGCTCATTTCCCAGGGCCCTTTTCAGTCCCTGAGAATCAGAAGTTCTTTTCACTCTGAGAGTTTGCAGACGGTGTTGCACCAAGAATGAATGTACTTTGCCTGTGGAGGGCTTTCATCTAGTGAATTGTGCTCAGACAGATAAAGGGTAATTTTGCTTCATTTTCTGTACCTTTCTGAAAGTTTCCAGGGTCAATTAGCCAGGTCTCTGCAGGCGTCTCAGCTCCAAAGCAGAGGCACAAGTCTTTTTCCACCATTTATTCCTTGCATATGATGGAAGATTCTTAGGCAAAAAGTGGTTTTTTTCACCCATATCTTATCCCAGGAAACAATGCCTTCTTTTTAAACTGAATGACTACAAATCATATCACCCCAAATTGAGTAATTGCAAGTCTTGTTAGTTACCAAGGTTTTATTGGATATGTTTTTGTTTTTAAAGAAAAAAAAGCATAACGCCTTTGACCTGGGCCTCAAATTCCTTTTTTCCTTCAGGCAAGCACACTTACAAGTGAGGGATGCCCAGGCTACAAGGGTGAGTTATGTGTGTTGAGAGCAGAGTGGAAAAGTGGGTGTTTACTCGCCCTGCCCCCTCCACTGAACCGAAGTGCTCATTCTCTCCCATGCCTGTGCCCTCTCTCTCTCCACACATGCTCATGCATACACACACTTGCACATGCACACTTTCTCCTTGCTAAAACTTTTCTTTGCTCTGAGTAGATACAGTCTGTTCTCACACTGCTACAGAGAAGTAGCCGAGACTGGGTAATCTACAAAGGAAAGAAGTTTAATTGACTCACAGTTTTGCAGGGCTGAAGAGGCCTCAGGAAACTTACAATTAGGTGGAAGGGGAAGCAAACATGTCCTTCTTCACATGGTGGCGGGAAGGATAAGAATGAGCAAAAGGAGAAAAGCCCCTTATAAAACCATCAGATGTCGTGAGAACTCACTATCACAAGAAAAGCATGGGGGTAACCGCCTCCATGATTCAATTATCTCCCACCACGTCCCTCCCATGACACATGGGGATTATGGGAACTGCAATTCAAGATGAGATTTGGGTAGGGACACAACCAAACCATATCATGTACTCTCTCCCTGGCCTCACTCCACAGTACTGCTCTGGTGGCCAATGCTGTGGTCACGAACTCTGCCTTTTCTCATGTGTGCCATTTCAAGGAGCTCACCCCACTCACCTCAAAAACTAAGCTTTTATAGACACAGAAAACTCTCTTCCTCCTATATGCACACTGATTGGTCACCTACACATGCCATCAAGAGCATGTACTCTGGAATTAGATAGCAGTGAGTTGGAGCCATGTCTTTACTTATCAGCTATGTGACCTTGAGGATACTACTTAACTTCTCTGAGCCTCTACTTCCTCAGTGAATCATAAATAGAACCTATCTCATAGGATTGTTGTGTGGGGATTCAGTGAAATAGGGCATGTAAGTTAGCACAGTGACTGGCCCATGTGATCAATAAATGTTTGCTGTTATCACCAAGCGTGGTGATCTTAGCTGATTGTATTGTTGTTGTTGTTGCTGTTGAAGATTTTGCATCTTTTAGGTTATGTTTCTTTGCTGCTCAGAAGGCAGAACAAGTTTCTCCATTGCCAGATTATTTGCTTTTTTTTATTGGGGTGAAATTCACATAACATAACATTCACTTTTTAAAATTATACTATTCAGTGGCATTTAGTGACACCCATAATGTTGTGAAATTATCACCACTATCTAGTTTCAAAACAGTTTCGTCACCCCAAAATGAGACCTGTATGCATTAAACAGTCACTCCTTATCACCCCCACCTAACCAAATCATTTTTTTAATGTTGCTTTCAGATCATATGCCATTCCATAAATCTGAGAAATTCAGGAAGGCTAGATGGTGAGCTTTTTTCTAAAAATCAATCAGAAACATATTCCTAAATAAAAGAAACATACTCTGATATTCTGGGACTGCCTTATCAGAGAGTGAAGTGAAAAATCAGAAGTGATATAGTCTCATTCTGGCCAACACAGAAATTACTCCTTTAATACTTATTGCCCATATTTCACATTATTTTCTTTGCCTGGTAGCTCAGAGAGAAAAGGAGCTTGAAATTTTGAGTAAGGGGAGGGAAAGATTTTCTAAACCCCCTATAAACAAATGATGGTAAAGCCTGGGAAGAGGTTAGTAGGTCAGCCTCTTTGCCTTGAATTTCAATCTTGCCACATTCCAAGGGAGGAATTTTAGTCTTGGGAGGCACCAAATAACCCTCAGGGGAAATGTGGCCCTTTGAAGTTCCTGGTTGTCTATTTCTGCAGCTGCCCATCTACTCACACCACCCAGGTTGGAGGGGCCCAGCTCTTCAGCACTCAAATACAGTGGACCTGGCCACTTCTTTGCATGGGGATGGTTTATAGGCTTTCTATGTCAGGCTGTGTGCAGACGAGACAGGCTTGATGAGTCAGCTAAAAAGGGGAAAGGTGGGAAACTTCAGTTGGCTTGATGCTCAAGTGAGAAGTGGAAAGAAGGACCAACAGTTAAGAGGACTCAGTGGTGAAAATACTATGAGATTTGGCAAATGGAAGTGAAGGCTTTTGTGGGTCAGCCAGTTTGCCCTTGGAGCTGTGGGTCTGCCTGAGAAGGCTTCTGTTGGCCTTGCGAGCTGAAAGGGAGATCCTTTCTTTAGGCTCTACAGGCTACTTGGCAGTCCACGTTGAGGCAGGTTTTCTGCTTCCGTAGGGTGCAAAGCTTTGGTCAATGTCATCAAGAGAATCCTCTTCTTAGGAAACCATGACCCTGCCTTGGGCAACTTTTCGGTAGCCTTTAAGACCAGAAAAGTCAGTAGAGAAGACTAACGTAATTGGACAAACCTTGCTTTGATGGGTGGTGATTGGGACTCTCATATGAATTCTAGAAGGAAATATATGAAGAGTGTCTGTAACTTGAATGTGCTTCCTCTGTTGGGTCTTGCATTGAATCACTGATCCTCACACTTTAGCTTGCAGCAGAATCACCTGGTCAGGAGATGCTTGTTGAAAAAGATAAGAAGTTTCACTCAGAAAAAGTGACCCTGAAGTAAGTCTTCTCACTCATTTCTATTTATTCACAGTTCCTACTTTACTAAGAAAGTTTTTAATTATTGGCCATTATCCATGACTGAAAATACATTAAGTAAAGTTGCAGGATGAGTTTTAACATTTATAGGTTAACTTCATCCACATCAGTAAATTTGACAAGTATTTTTGAAGACCCATCTTTGGGTTTTAATAAATAGAAATTTCTGAAAGTCGTATGCCCAAGGGTATTTTGTTTTTCTCATATGTTCAAATTTGGGAAGAATGAATTTTGCCTCCTATTCACTCGGTAGGTGATTTAGTGTCTCCTTCTGAATTAGCTCTTTCTGTTCCTGGAGGAAAGTATTTATGAAAAATCAGACTGCATTCTGGAAACTGAATGATTTTTGTATTTTGCTGCAGTTAGATGGAGTCCTATAAATGAGCCCAAAACATACTGGCTAAATCTCTCATAAAAGGCAAATAACATACACAAGGAGGAACGGCCCAAGTCTTATTTTGGCCCCTGGCATGTGTTTGTCTAAAAAGACTTTTAGAAGTGTCACAAAACACTAAAGCACTGCCTAAATCATCCCTTCCTAACTTTTTGCTTATAGGAGTGCAAGGGAAGTTGCACATGGTGGGTGGGGGTGGTGAGAGAGAGAGAGAGAGAACACACAAGGCCAACCTCCACTTGGAGCTCCCTCTCGTTTCTCTCCATTTTGCTCTTCAGGATGTCCCCATCCCACTCTGCATTCTGACCACACCCACACATGAACCCAGCATCTGCCCAGGTGCCACGAATCATAGTACAACTTTGCTCCCTGGCAGAGAGTGGCCAGAGAGAAGTTTCTGGAGGTGAGGAAGTGAGCCTGCGCAACTGCTTCGGTGGCAGAAACCAGGGGCTTAACCAGTGACTCTGCGCTCGAGGCTTGTTTCTGAAATCCTTTAGCAACCCTTCAGAAGCCTCTCCTCTCTGACTTCTCAGAGTTGCTGACTTTTCTACTTTGGGAAGTTCCTTTGCTAGTAACACATTTGAGGTGAGTTAAATGTCTTCCTCCCTCAGTCTCAGCTTCCTGTGCCTAAGGGCGAGTTAAGCAATTAGTCCTAAATAGCCCCAGCTGTTAGGGTTTCCCAGCGGCTGCTCCTTGTGACTTTGATTGCTTCTAATGAGGCTGCTGGCTTTATCTGTAATAGACAATGTTAGATTACACATCTATGTCTTTACAGCACCTTTTACCCCCAGGGCTTTACGTTTTCTGAGATCACTCTTGAGAACCTTGGATCCAGTGGCATTTTTCTTCTTGGATCCAGTGGCGTTTTTCTTCTTGTGAATAAAAAAATACTATCTTTCCTGTTCTCCCCGTTAGATCAGCCTTGTTCTTGTTCTGCTCTGGGGTACTCTGCATTTAGGGAAATTATTCATGACTCTCAGGTTCTGAAAAGACACACACACACACACACACACACACACACACACACACACACACACACCATGCACAGGGGAATGGGAGAGCAAGAACGTGTGAGAGAGAGCCACTTGAAGAGAGACAGGGAGAAAGAGTAGGATAAAGCAATAAAGAAAGCGAGATCACAGGCCTGAGAATGAGACAGCAAGCCAGTGTTTTAGAGGTAGAGAAGGAGCCCAAGATGGATGGAGAAAGCTCATGCAGGAGCAAGAGCACACATGGGAGTGCCAGCAACCTTGAAAAAAAAGCATCAGTGACAGCAAAGGGAATCTGTGGGGCCAGGAGGCTGGGCAAGCAAAAGCAAGAGAGTGCAAGAGATCAAGAAAGGGGGAAAGGAGGTGGGAGAGGGAGAGTGAGCCTGCAGGGCAAAGGAGTCAACTAGAGAGATCAGCACATATTTGTGGGCGGATGAAGAGAAAGTCCAAATGAGGAGCTGCTCTCGCCCAACTTGTTGAGTGGGTGGAAGAGGAAGAGAAGATGCACAGGGCACAGACTCCAGCTTTCAGGAATCCAAAATGGAACTTCTGGGACATACATGCTCAGGATCAATGTCGTCTTTAAAGACCCAGATTCCAATTGGAACCACAAATACACCTCTCTATCCTTCAGTATTATTTGAAATTTTAGAACAACTGCCATTATTCTACACAAAGTAAAGGAAGATCATTTTGGAGTATGTTTTAATCAAACCACCTCCCTATCCACAGACCTGTGTTAGACAGTTTACCTTAGTGGTTGCCAAACATCAGAAGTAGATCATTGCCATGATTTTGGAGGGCTGGGCTGAGGCCTGGAATTCTATGGCTTTAATACGTGGCTCCATTGGGAGATTCCATTGCCCAGCAAGACACTGGCTTAAGCTATACCCTTTTTCGGAAAGCAGTAACGAGTTCAGTTGGGCCACTGACCTGAAGCCAGATTGCCTTCCAACAAGGCCCAAACTAAAGGGGGTACCAAAAATATCAGTAATCAACATAAATAACATTTTAATGATATGATTTTTAAAAGAGAAGTTTCTACCTATGTTGCCCAGGCTGGAGTGCAGTGTCTATTCATAGGCGCAATCATGGCATACTAGAGACTGGAACTCTTGAGCTCAAGTGATCCTCCTGCCTTGGTTTCCTGAATAGCTGTAATGATATGTTTTAAAGACACAAAATTAATGTAGACAAATCCAAAATGAACAAATATCAAAATTTTAAATACAGTTTCCAACTCTGCCCTTGCACACCCCTGCCTCTCTTGACCCACCCTAACACCATCCTTTGTTCCAGTTAAACTTTATATACAAAATCAGGCAGCCATCCTGTGGGCCATATTTTCTTGACTTAAAAAAAATTGTCTTAAATGTTATTTATTCAAGCAGAATCCAAATCTTGTTTTCTAATGCTGTTTTTCAATAAAAGCAACCAGGGCTCCTTGGAGAAATGGCCGATTCCAGGACCGAGACAGAAAATACACAAGATAAGCCTGGAGCATCTTGTATTGCCAGAAAGTAAGGAAGTGTTAACAAATACACAAACAAAAACAAAAAGCAAAACATCACAGGAGCCAACTAAAAGAGCTACCAGTGGCCAAAGGTATAAAAACTTGAGAAAATATACTAGTATTATTGGACTATAACCCAAAGTATAAAATAAACATCCAAGAGTCCATATTGATATAATTAAATGATTAAATAAATGGATAATAGACAAATCTTTTGTGCAGAATAATTCCAAATAATTTGTGTAGATACTCTGCCCTCAAGGAGGTGGAGTGTAACTGCGAATAGTGACTTCCTTGTAAAAGAGTGTAGTATGGGCCAGGCGTGGTGCCGCATGCCTGAAATCCCAGCACTTTGGGAGGTTGAGGCAGGAGAATTGCTTGAGACCAGGAGTTTGAGACCAGCCTGGGCAACATAGTGAGACTCCCTCTCTACAAAAAATTTAAAAATTAGCCAGGTGTGGCAGCATGTGCCTGTAGTCCCAGCTACTCTTGAGGCTGACATGGGAGGATCACTTGAGCCTGGGAGGTTGAGACTGCAGTGAATCATGATCATGCCACTGCACTCCAGCCTGGGCAGCAGAGCAAGATCCTATCAAAAAAAAAAAAAAAAAAGAGTGCAGGTTGGACGCAGTGGCTCACACCTGTGATCCCAGCACTTTGGGAGGCCCAGGCGGGCGGATCATGAAGTCAGGAGATTGAGACCATGCTGACTAACTCAGGGAAACCCTGTCTCTACCGGGCGTGGTGGTGGGTGCCTGTAGTCCCAGCTACTCTTGAGGCTGAGGTGGGAGGATGACGTGAGCCTGGGAGGCAGAGATTGCAGTGAGCCAAGATTGCGCCACTGCACTCCAGCCTGGGCGATAGAGTGGGACTCTGTCAAAAAAAAAAAAAAAAAAAAAAAAAAAAAAAGTGCAGTACAGAAAGGGAAAGACAAGTTTCTTTACCATGGATTAACCTGACAAATACTGCCTCAGCCAGGTGATCAATGTGAATGTCCCCAGTCATAAATCATGCTGATCGTATGTGTCTTTGGATATGATGGGATGCGAATGGCACTTTACCTCCGTGGTCTTCTTCCCTAAAATCTATAACCACAGCCTACTGATGAGAAAAACATCAGACAAATTCCAGTAGAGTAGTATTCTACAAAATAGCTGACCAGTACTCCTCAAAATTATCAAGTCATCAAAATCCAGAAAAGTCTGAGAAATTGTCACAGCCAAGAGGAGCTCAAGGATATGTGACAACTAAATATAATATGAGATCAACAGAAAAAAGTAAAAACTAAGGAAATCTAAATAAAGCATAGACTTTCGTTAATAACAAATTGATATTAGCTCATTAATTGTGACAAAGGTACCTTACTAATCAAGAGATGTTAATGTGGGAAACTGGGTATAGGGCTTATGGGAACTCATTGTACTATTTCACAATTTTTCTGCAAATCCCAAACTATTCTAAAATACAAAACATTATTTGAAAAAGTATCTTGATGACTGAATGTTTTGGTGCCCCCTTAAATTTTACACACAAGGTGAGCACCTTGCTTGCCTCACCTTCATCCTGGCCCTCCTGTCTGAATGCAAAATACATTTGTAGCACTGGATTTCCTAGGAGATACCTGTTGTATTAGTCTGTTCTCATGCTGCTAATAAAGACATACCCGAAACTGGGTAATTTATAAAGGAAAGTGGTATAATGGACTCACAGTTCCACATGGATAGGGAGGTCTCACAGTCGTGGCAGAAGGCAAAGGAGAAGCAAAGTCACACCTTACATGGTGGCAGACAAGAGAGCTTGTGCAAGGGAACTCCCATTTATGAAACCATCAGATGTCGTGAGACTTATTCACTACCATGAGAACAGTATGGGGGGAACCGCCCCCATGATTCAATTATCTCCACCTCCCCCCATCTTGACATGGAGGATTATTACAATTCAAGGTGAGATTTGGGTGGGGACACAGCCAAACCATATCATCTATACACACTGCATTCTCTTTATTTGTATATAAATAAACCCATAGTATTCTTTCCTCTACAACCTTCTCCTTCACATAAGCTGAATTACATTCCTTGGCTTCTGACAAGGAATGACTTTAGATGAAGCTCAGTGTGCACTTCCCAAAGTTGCAGTTGTACAGCCCTGTGAAGAGAAGAGGCAGTGGTTGGAAGCCTAAGCCACAGAAACAGAGTACAGTCCAAGAAAATTTACAATGCTGTGCCCAGCAGCCACAGCTTCTCCTGTAGCTGCTTTATTCCTGCCAAGCAAAGCCATCCTCGCAAAGAGCATTGGACCCTCTGCTGCCTGGGCCTGCCTCTCAGATAGAGCTCTGGAAGCCTGGACCTTTGTCCTAGAAAATGACAAGACTAAAGTGGGTTTCGTCTTTCCTGTTGCTCTCTTTCCTCCTTTCCCTCTTTTTACATCAATACCAATAAGAGAGGACAAGTGTTCAATTAAGACATAATGTCATAGGCATGTACTTCTCACTGTCTTCCTCAGCGTGAAGAAGCTGCCAGCCTGGAGCAGAAAGCTGGGTAGAGACACTGCTTTCACTTTATTCCCTCAGGGGAAACTGCAGCCATGAAAGTACAACATTGAGCTGACTTGACTTGGCAGAAAGATGTGTTTTGCGAGGAATTGGGATCTGGGAGAAGGTGATTCTGATACTAACTCACAGAGTGTACCATCCCATTTCTGATCAGTGTCTCCGTGAGAGGATCCTTCAAAGCTAGGCAGTTTGAGTCTCATTGGAAGAAGTGGTTAAATCTAAATCTGGTGTCAGTTCCATTTATTTATTTATTTATTTATTTATTTATTTATTTATTTGGACGGAGTCTTACTCTGTCACCCAGGCTGGAGTGCAGTGGTGCAACCTTGGCTCACTGCAACCTCCACCTCCCAAATTCAAGCGATTCTCCTGCCTCAGCCACCCAAGTAGCTGGGACCACAGGTGTGCGCCACCACACCCAGCTAAATTTTGTGTTTTTAGTAGAGATGGGGATTCACCATGTTGGCCAGGCTGGTCTTGAACTCCTGACCTCAGGCAATCAGCCCGCCTCGGTTTCTCAAAGTGCTGGGATTACAGGCATTAGCCACCACGCCAGACCTGGTGTCAGTTCTTTAACAGTTCCGCCACGTGGGATTTAGCAGGGGAATTGCTGCAGAGTGAATGCCAGAGACTTTGTCCAGTTTCATGTATATGACCATTGGCTCTGGCTTCAGAGAGACTTGGGTTTGGGTCCCAGAATTTCCTAATTGTGTGACCTCGGCAAGTCGTGTAGCCCCCACAGAGCCGCAGTGTGTTTATCTATAAAATGAGGATGCTGATACGGTTGCTGTGAGATTAAAGGAGTTCATTCAAACACTCATCCCACTGCCTGGTGCAGGAAAGGTGCCTACTGGATGATAGCTTTCATCGTTGAAACTCTGCAGCTTGGGACTAGGGTAGGGGACACTTCCACTAGAGTATAGACCCAGGAATGACTCTGAAGACATGTTGCAGGAGGCCTGCCAGCTTTGTTGAAGTGTGTCCTTTGTGCTGGTTAATACATGGGAAATGGCTCAGGATCAATAGCTTGCTCTTGGGAGAATCCCAGAAGCGACAGTGTGAAAAATGATGGCTTTCCAAGGTGGTATCCCCTAGGACTGAGATTTCTTGTCCTTCCTTTTCCATGCCCACAGGAAGAAGGGGAAGTCTTTGGTCAAGAAAGGGTTTCCAGAAGAAAGTGGCTCAGAGTCTTACTCCTCCTTCCTCTCCTGTCCATAAATTCTTTGCATTTGGAATGTGTGATGACCCCTGTCTGGGCTTTGCATTCAGATCCCTGGGAGCTAGGAACAGCCCTGAGAATGGGCAGCATCTTGCATCTGCCTTCCCAGGTGCAGTCCTGAGAATGTGCTGATGGAGTTTAGTTTTAATGACAATCATAACTCCAGAGGCCTGCTCTTTACTGTTTTTGATTGTGCAGCTGAAGACTAGATGACCTCATTGAAAAGTGGGAGACAGAAGCAGCTGTTGCCACAGGAAATAAGCCCCCCTCCCCACCTCAGGAGACACACTGCTTCTAAGAGTTCTTTGGAGTGGGGGTGGATCCAGAATGGCAGCTGTCCTCTACCCAGATCTTTCTTTGTGTACGCAGAGGTTGGGCTGAGCTGTGGGTGACTAGACTGTGGATTAAGAAACCATGAAGAGTGTTTCCAAAACAAATTCTTGGCCTGTGAAATCTCCATTTAGCTTGCTCTACCAGGACCACATGTGTCTATGATTTGCCTCCTTTCTCTTTTTGGATTAGAGTCCGTGCCCTGCATCTCATCCTCTGATCAAGCCACCATCCCTCCTACTGTCGGCTTGGAGCTGGTTTGACATGCTGTCAAAGATCTGAGTAGCAACAGATCATGCAGCCTGGTGTTTGTGGCTTATTACATACTCCCCACCTTCGCTGAATAAAATATCAAGAGAGATGTACTAAGCTTCCAAGCACAGGGGTGAATACTGAAGCCAAAGGCTTGGTGTACTAATAGTGTAATTTGAGGTCCCAGCTGCAAGTTAGAGGTGGTGGGGATTTAGAGACAGGGGAATTTCCTGGGCATTTGTTAAATCGCAGTATCCTGAGAGCTCCTTTATCTACTGTAGACAACATTATGCCTGTTTGGGGAACTACACACATATATACCCACGTGATTCTACCCAGTTCCCTTACCCTTGGCCCATCACACCACAAAATAAAGTGCTGGAGCCAAAGAAACCCTAAACAGATGTCTGTAGATAAAAACAAAGCTAGCAGCACTACTGTACAGCCCACATATTGTTGTAGTTTTAAAAACAAATTGTTGTGGCTTTTGGTTTACTTGCTCACTCCTTACCCCATTTCCTGTTGGTGTGATACTGACCAGCAAAGTCACCTTTGCAGCGTTTCCTTGGATTTGTTTTTTTCTTGATGGGCATCTTTCACTTCTAGGAAAACCAAACAAAAATTTCCTCCAGAAATTCAAGTCAGTCAACATTTATTGAGCACCTACCAGGTTCATGGTCTTGTACCAGGCACTGCAATTGGAGAAGAATGTTACAAGTACACATGCCCAAACTCGACCGTGTCCAGTCTGGAAAGAAGGCTAGATCTGGCCCCACAGATTGTGGTGGGAGACTGGCTGGGGATGAGGCTGTTGGCTCTTGGTGTTTCACAGGAAACTTCAAGAAGGAAGCTGGGGGATGTGGCCTCCCTAGGCCCCCCACCCTGGTTAATTTGCTTTGTTTCTGAAACACACTGACCAGTAGCTAAATGGGCCTAGCTCATGTTCAGGGCTGCGTGCTGAAACTTCATTAGCTCTTTTCAAAGCCCTTTCCTATTGGTATAGAGGTTCCTCTTAACACTGCCAGCTTCCTTGAAAGGTTTGTCAGCTGCTCCTGATAGAATCACTTCAAATTAAAATGCTTCATTCCAGGGGAGATTTTATTTACAGCCAAGCAACTGTAACTAGTAGCACTCCCCCAACCAGGCTGCAGTGACTATAGATCTTTGATACTGCTGAATGACTCTGCCAAGGGTTCCAATTTGCTTTTATACAAGTGCATCACCCAATTCAAAATAAATGCATCCAAAAGACTCCCTTGTCCTCTCCCAACCCCCACACACCATTCCATTCCCCATAAGCATGTGGCCTGCAGCTCAGGGGTGTCAGTCACTTAACCAGCTGTCTGTTGCCTGACACAGACACATCAAGTTGGTTCACCTTAACTAAGTGATTGAGCTTGATTGCCAACCATCTGGTGAGTTTAGTTAAGGGAATGGTGATTTCTAGACCAGTCTAACACGGCCAAATATGTACCTCCCCAAGTCCCCAAAACAAGTGTGTCCGTGGGATCACATTTTATTTGTACAGTTATAGAATTTTATGGCTGGGGAGGACTGCTTTCCGACTTCATTGCTGAAGTCTGAATTTACCCCTTCAATTCAAGCTCTGAAAACTTTTATGGACTGAGCCCCAGGCTAATTGTTCCAATATTAGCTGAAGCCCCTGTCCTCAAGAAGCTCACAGTCACTCAGAGGTAAAAGGCAGTCACCACCTGGCTCTAATGTAATGTAATAAGTACCATGGTAGCGGCAAGAACAAAGTGTGCTGTGAGAATCCAAAGGAAGGATGGATTACTCTGCCTGCGAGGGGAGAGGGTCAGGAAAGGCTGCTCAGAGGAGGTGATATTTGAGCTGGGTCAGGTGGGAAAGCTATTCCAAGCGAGGAGAACTGTGAGAGCAAAGGCATGCATGCATTTGCCGTATTTGGGGAATCTCGGTTTAGAGATGAGAGGCCTCCCATGGGCACAGGTTTTCCAGAGAATAAATGAAATCAAGAGCATCTGAGGCTGGGAGCAGTGGCTCATGCCTATAACCCCAGCATTTTGGGAGGCTTGCCTGTGTTATATGCCTTTGGCAGGTGGATTGCTTGAGCCCAGGAGTTCAAGACCAGCCTGAGTAATGCTGCAAAACCCCATCTCTACAAATAATCGTAATAATAATAAATCATCTGGATGTGGTGGCACACACCTGTGGTCCTAGATTCTTGGGCAGCTGAGGTAGGAGAATTGTTTGAGCCCAGGAGATCAAGGCTGCAGTGAGCCATGACTGCACCACTGCCCTCCAGCCTGGGTGACAGAGTGAGACCCTGTCTCAAAAAAAAAAAAAAAAAAAAAAATCACCTGGCTGTAGAAAGGTTTTTGCCAAGTATGATCTGTGCGTTAGGACTCAGCTCCATCCTGGTCAGCATTTGTAGATGATCAAGTGTGTGTCATTGGATGGCTCCTCCCTGGGCACCAAAGGTTGGTATGTAGCCACCTTCCTTTAAATTGTAGCAACAGTGGTGGCAGCCAAGGACAGCCACTTTGTGGGAGAGAGGAGTTAAATGTGAGAAGATTTATTTTGATTCTATTACCAGTGGTCCTTTATCTGAGTGAGACTTAACAAGAGGCAAACACCTAACGAACTCCTGAGTATCACCAAAGTGTTCAGGGTAGACTTGAAAATCCAAAGAAGATGAAAAGAAAGAAAGAAATCAAAGGGTCCTTCAAAAGAAAAGAAGTAGACAGTAATGGCTATAGGATTTGGGATCACTTTTTCCCTGATTGGCAGTTTGGAATTGCAGCTTAGGTATGTTGAAGGGTAGTTCCCCTCTAATGCTATTATTGATAGTAGACTCTCTGTTCCCACAGAGAGAGCTATGTTGGGGAAGAAGAAAAATATTTCATGTCTGATTCATGAACACGCTGACCGCCCCATGCATTGTGGCAGAGAAGCAACAGCTTTAATTTGAAAAATATCAACCTTAAAAAAAAAATCAAAGAAAATAACATAGGATTTTTGTCACTCATGGCATGCCTTCCACATGACTTTGTTTTCCAAACCTGGCCAGCCTGCAGTTTCCTTCCCATAGTGGGGAGGAGACTGAGCCTCCCACCTGGAGAGTGTGGAGCCCCAAGAAGCAGCATCCTCTGGTGGTCCCAACATCTGCAAATAGATGAGACAGCTGACTCCTCTCTGGCTGGAATTTTGTTTTTGCCCTATGCCTGTCTAACCTTGGGCAAGCAAAAGATCTGAGAGCATTAGGACTGCAGGGGGCCTTGGAGAACACTGAGTCCAACCTCCCTCCCCCTTGTACAAATGGGAAAACTGAGGCCCACAGAGAGGAAAGGACTTGCTCATGGTCACACAGCTATGGAGATAGAGCTAAGATTTGAATTCAGGATTCTTTCTTCTAGTCTTTGCAACTATGGACTGCAGTCTGTCTCAGTAGGCCCAAGCAGCAGATTAGTCTCCTAGAGAGGCAGGGGCATCCTTTAATTGCTGCCAATAGGGAAAGGTATAGAAAAGAGGGACAGGCCTACTTGCTGCTCTCCTCCCATGGGTAAACAGCCTTGTCTGTTTCTAGTCACATTTCCCTTCCAGCGAGCTTTCCTATGTCATATGCCTTGTAAGTAGAGAATCAATGAAGTTCCTCAGTTACAGAGGAGATTCAGGTGGACAAAGCCATGTTATAGACCTAAGTCCCCTTGTGGCACAGGTTTTGTCCTCAAACCATCATACTGAGGCACAGTTCATGCATCACCTCCTCTAGGGAACATTTCTTGATTTCCAAGACTGAGTTGCACAATCCCTCCTCACCGTAGCCTTTATCAACTGTCTGTCATGGTTGACTCATCTGTCTCTTTCTCTGGGCTTTGAACTTCTTGAGGACAGGGATCATGTCTTCTCCACGTCCCAAGTGGATAACACGGGGTCAAGCCCAAAGTAGACAATCAGTGTTTTTTAAATGACCGAGGACTCAGATTCCCATGGTAACAAAAGTTTGACTCTTGTTTCCTCAGTGAATTGAAAAACCAACCACTGCAGGTAGGAAAATGGGAAATCCAAACAAGTTGTTTGTTATTCACTGGGCAGGATACTTCATGGGACTCTGCTAGCACAAGTCCTGAAGAGCCCTGCTCTGTGGTGGTATGTCTGCCATGGGCCCACCTGTACAATCCCTGGTGGGTCCATGGGATTGTCTTGCTTAGATGTCTGTGACTGTAGACTTCAGGAACAGGATGCAGGTTGTTCAATAGATTTCAGTTAGACGGAAAGGCCATGGCTGAATTCTGTTGTCCTTCAGCTAAACATTATAGGAGGGAGGCACCTTCCTAGGCAGAGGGATTGAGGTGGGAATTGGCTGATTATGAGGAGGCCAGAGCTTCAGGTCAGAATGTTTTGTCTCATCTGAATGTATTAGGTTGGTGCAAAAGTAATTGCGGTTTTTGCCCTTACTTTTAATGGCAAAAACCGCATTAGCTTTTGCACCAACCTATAGCTTGGTTTTTGTTCTCTGGCCTTGGAGTAAGCCCTATGGGTTTACATTCAAAGGTATTCCCATTCCTAAAAGCCATGTACTGTAGGATCCTGGGTCATTCGAGGCAGTATCTTTATTTTTTTTTTTAAACTTATAGGAATTTTTATTGAAATCTGATTACATCTATTAATATTCTTAAAAAAACAATATCTTCAAGACTGCAATTAGCCAAGATTACACCACTGCACTCCAGCTTGGGTGCCAGAGCGAGACCCAGTCTCAAAAACAGACACACACACACACACACACACACCAGAAAACTAACATCTTTAATAATGGTGAGTGTTTCTGGGTGTCTTTCCATTTGCTCATCTTATTTTGTATGAATTAGTGTTGTCCTAAAGTTTTTTCACAGCTGGGCATGGTGGCTCATGTCGAGGCAATATCTTTTACTTAGACTCATTTGCTCCAGGAAAATGAGCAAAACATCTTTTTTTTTTTTTTTTTTTTACTGTAGCCAAGGCTGTTGTAGGAAGGGTTGTCTGTCACACTCAATGCTGACCCTACATTCAGAGTTTTTTATGTAAAGTTGAAAATTCATGTAAGATTTTAAGTAAGAAAAAAAAAACAGAAACTGATACCAGAGTTAATAAGAAAAACAATTGTTGCTCAGGCCCTACTCATACCAATTGCGTCAGAATCTCATGGGTTAGCCTTGGAAACACTCTCTAGATGTTTTTTAATGTGCAGCCAGAATTGAGAACCGCTGGTCTAAGTAGAAGGTGATAATGTGTTCTCTCCTTGTTTTCAGTTACTTTCTAAGGGATTCTAAAAGCCAGTGACCCTTGAAACCAGAACTCTCAGGATTTCCCCCAACTCTGTGAAGGTTTGAGACACAACAGATTTTGAGAGAGATACTCATTCTGCTCTCACCTAGAGATTTGCTTCAGTCTAAGTTGTCTCTGGGTCCACATCAAGCACATGGGTAAGGGTACGAAGTATTTGGGGAAGGCAATTCTCTTCCAACCACGCTTTATAAGGCCCCAGACACTCATAATTTTGACTTTGATTTCATTGCTTGGGCAGAGCATCTAGTCCTTCCTCACAGATTACAGAATTTCAGGTCTTAAAAAAAAAACTATCAGGGCTGGGCGTGGTGGCTCACGCCTGTAATCCTAGCACTTTGGGAGGCTAACGCGGGCAGATCCCTTGAGGTCAGGAGTTGGAGACAGCCTGGCCAATATGGTGAAACCCCGTTTCCACCAAAAATACGAAAATCAGCTGGGCATGGTGATGTGCTCCTGTAGTCCCAGCTATTCAGGAGGCTGAGGCAGGAGGACTGCTTGAACCTGGGAGGCAGAGGTTACAGGGAGCCGAGATTGAGCCACTGCACTCCAGCCTGGGTGACAGAGCAAGACTCTGTCTCAAAATAATAATAATAATAAAACAAATATGTTGGATACTTTGCTCAGTACCTGGGTGATGGGATCATTCTTACCCCAAACCTCAGCAATTACACAATATACCCAGATAACAAACCTTTACATGTAACGCCTAAATATAAACTAAAAGTTAAAAAACAAAACAAAAACCAAAGCATAAAAAGTTACCTCCAAAGTACATTCATAATAGTACAGCCAGAGCAGTTTTAAGTAAATTTAAACTGTGAGTGAGAATGTTTAATGTCTGGCTTCCATTCATCCATTTTCTTTGGTCTGAATGTGTAGTGGACACATGGTGGAAACAGATCTTTGACTTTGGGGCTTTTGAGGTTTGAGGCTTACAGAGAGAGCCCTCAGTAGGAGGAGGGGTGTGTTTACATAACCCTGAGGCATCCTGTCAATGTATTCTGTGCAGCCAAACAGATCAATAGAGTGAAAAAAACAATTCAGCTGAGTGGACTGATAGGCTGATAGGTTATTTGATTGACTGGGCTGGTGGAGCCACTCAAGAAGAAACTACAGTGCTATAACTTGCGAGGCCAGATAAACAGCTGATGCCAAAAGCATCTGCTTAGCAATCACTGGAACCCAGTTGACACAAGCTATTGGAACCACATTTGAGTAACAAAGATATCAAGTGCACTGGGGTACCATGACAATAGGTGAATCTTCTTCCTCATCATACTGTAGTCCTTCAGATCTCAGGGGCCGTGTAGCTTATTACCTCCAAGTTTCTTCTTAAGGAAAGAGAGAAGAGAGCACAGCTCTGTAGTGACTCTAACGCTTCTCAGCTGTGTGGACTTGAGCAAGTAACTTGACCTCTCTGAGCCTCAGTTGCTTCCTCCGGCCATAGGAGTAAATATATTAGGTACTTCATAGGGTTGTTGGGAGAGTTCAGTGAGGTTAGACACAGAAAATGCTTAGAAAAATGCTTGATGCATATACATAGGAAGCATCTAATAAATGGTAGCCTTGATGATTCTTATAAAATAGAATGCTGAGGCCAGGCATGGTGGCTCATGCCTGTAATCCAAGCACTTTGGGAGGCCAAGGCAGGAGATTGCTTGAGGCCAGGAGTTTGAGATCAACCTGGGCAACATGGCAAGACCCGTTTCGCCACACACACATACACAGACAAGAAAAAAGGACATGAACTCATCCTCATCCTTTTTTATGGCTGCATAGTATTCCATGGTGTATATGTGCCACATTTTCTTAATCCAGTCTGTCATTGATGGACATTTGGGTTGGTCCCAAGTCTTTGCTATTGTGAATAGTGCCACAATAAACATACGACACACAGACAAAATTAGCCAAGCGTGGCAGCACATCTTTGCTCAGTGCCTAGGTGTCACAGCTACTCAGGAGGGTGAGGTGAGAGAATTCTTTAAGCCCAGGAGGTTGAGGCTGCAGTAAGCCATGTTCACACCATTGCATTCCAGCCTGGGCAACAGAGTGAGACCTTGTCTCAAAAAAACGAACAAACAAACAAAAAATGCTGCAATGGGTGCAGTGGATAGGACACAGACTTTGGTGTCACATGATCTGGGTTAGAATTCTGGCTCTACCACTTCCTAGCTGGGTGCCTAGGGCAAGTCAGTTTAAAATCTCTTGGTAGGTCCCACTTCCCTCGCCCTCTCTCACAGCCGAAGGGTGAGGTGATGTAAGCCTTTAGCAATGGGCTTGGTATGTACATGGTCAATAAATGCTGGTTTTTATGATTGTCAATCGCCATCAACGTCATGATAACTGGGAAATTGCCCTAGTTCTTCAGTCACTCATCAGTAGGAAGCATTTTCCTTACTGCTAGTCATTCCAGTCCCCTTTTTTTGGTTGTGTTTTGGTTTGCCATTTACTCCCACGTGAAGTGTGGGATACAAAATGAACCCTAGATCCATGCCCTGGGGCCTAGCCTTTTAGTAACCCTGCCCCAATCATTCCTGTTTGCTTATGCAGAGCTTCCCATCAATGAAAGCCCCAAGGTCCTATTGTAAGGCCTGTTGTGAAACCAGGTCTCCCCCAGCTTCTACCTAATTGATACTCTAAAACCTCGGACTGCAGCTTGACCTTTATCCTTGTCAAATATCTCTTGGGTTTTGGCCCATGATTCCAGCCAGTCATTGGCTCTTTGTATCACACTTTCTTGATTATTTTGGTTGTGTTTTTAATTAGGCGTTGTGTGTTGCAGAGACACATGATGGTGCTTAATCATGCCACCATCTCCCCCATTGCTCTTTGTGGTTTTGTAAGTCTTGAATTGACATGTGTGCTCCTCATTTAGCCTTCCTGAAAACCCTACCTGCTGCACCTATACTTTCAAACATGCACTGCTGGTCATCTGGAGGCATTTACCTGAAATGTTACCATGGTGCCTAGACAGGACTCTATAAGGCTTACCTTGCACTCCTAAATCCCTTAAGTGTTGAGGAATGTGAGAAATGTGTATGATTTTAAGTATTTGTCTGAACTTCATAAATTAGGGAAATTACGTAGTGACATGGAAAGCCAGATGTACATGTGTGACTTGTGGATTGTCCACATAATTGTTTCCTTAAATCGATGCATACAAAAATAAGAGTCAGATTCTGAATGGACAGAAACACACAAAAAACCTGTATTGCACCTGTTGTTGGGAAGATTTGGCTGGTTACAATAAGGCTAGATGGGCTAGATGAGGATATACAACAATGGCTCACCCCAATTTGGGGAAGTCCTTGTTTGACCTTTATGCAATGGGCTTTCTAAAGGACTAGCCATGTGGTAGCTTGTCTAGGGGTGGGGTACACAGTGGGAGAAGCACTTATTGATGGTCTTGGGGTCTGGAACCCATTTCCTGCTAGGCAACTGACTCATCCTGTGACTTAGGCAAGAAAGCCATTGCCCATCTCTGGGTTTCAGTTTCCAGAGGGTGTTGGATTGGAAGGTTTCTTCCACATTTGACCTTTGACTATTTTAGTGACTTCAAGAGAAACAGCTGAATCCAAGTGCAAACGTCTGTCTTGCACCTTTGAAAAGAACCAAAACCACATCGTAGGCAAATGACCTCCAGTTCGAAATAGCAGCTTCCATCTTTGGATTGTGTCCTGCTGCCCATTCTTTCTCAGACCTGCCTGATTCCACACACTGGCTGACCATACAAGACCTTTTCATCTCAGCACTAGATGTGCATGTCTTTTTTCTTGACTGTGCTCTCAGAATATTGGGAGAGATTTTTTACAATACTGTTACTACTGCGATGAATAGCACCTACCAATGACTGTGTCTTGTGTGGCAGGCACTGTGCTGTATGCTTTGTGTATATTTATTCTTTTGATCCTTATAAAATTCTATGGAGTTGGCATTGTTATTAATCCCTTTTACAGAGAGAGAGGAGGGATGACTCATGGAAGTGACAGACAGCTAGTAACTTGCACGCTTAGTACTGCCAGATCCCAGGGTCTTAATGAGTATTATAAGTATTCTTTTTGCATCCCTGGGTGGAACTTGGATATATTAATAATAACAACAGTGGCAGTATCTCTTATATGCAGTGAGGTAGGTACTGTTATCCTCCATTTTACAGAGGAAGACACCAAGGCTCAGAGAGATATGGTAACTTGCCCAACACTGCATAACTACAAGAATCCACGCTGAAACGAATCTGAGGCTAACTGCCCTCAAACCCATGCTGTTGGCCAGGCATGGTGGCTCACACCTATAATCCCAGCACTTTGGGAGACTGAGGTGGGTGGATCACTTGAGGTCAGGTGTTCGAGACCAGCCTGACCAACATGGTGAAATCCCATCTCTACTAAAAATACACAAGTTAGCCAGGCATGGTGGCGTGCACCTGTAGTCCCAGCTACTCAGGATGTTGAGGCAGGAGAATTGCTTGAACCTGGGAGGCAGAGGCTTCCGTGAGCCAAGATCACACCACTGCACTCCAGCCTGGGCAACAGAGCAAGACTCTGTCTCAGAAAAACAAAAACAAAAAACAAAACCCATGCTGTTTCTTCTATACCATGCTGATTTTAGGGCTAGAACAAGTCTTAAAGAGGCTTGTGGGTTTGCTTTCTATTCTCTGCTCCCAGGAATTTTGGCACTGCTTTTCTGAATGGCTTTGCCAACACAGCTGGCCAGGCTTGGGCAATTCAGGTTCCCATAGTACAAGAGCAGCATCCACCCCACTCCATCTCCCAGAAGCATGTACTACTTACTGACAATTGTATGCCCAAAGTAGGTAATTTTGCCCTTTCAAGCACAAAAAGGTAAATCAAATTATACCGAATATAGAGCAGAGGAAAAGAAGGAACAAATGAAGTAGGAAGAAATGCATTCCCTTCTGTGACTCTCCTTAGCCACTGTCCGTGTCATTGTCTGTAATATATACTCCTTGCTTTTCATTTCCTTGCACATCAGTGATCCATGTTCCCAGTGGTGTCTAAAGGCCACCTGTATTGAACTGTTAGCTGCCTTGCATGTGCCTACCTCTCAGTTTTAGCAGCTGCTTCCTCAGTTTCCCCAGACTTGGCAGCCTTGGCAGGTAGGAGCTTTTTGCCTAACCAATAGAGGATTGCCATCCAGTGGTACATATTGGGAACTGCATGGCTGAAAAAAAAAGTCTTGAATTTTTTTCCCCCCTTTCTAAAGGCAAACACCATCCATTCCTCAATCCTACTTAAGGGATTAACTATGCCCTTTCTTCTCTTTTTTCTTAGTCTTTTGTCAGCTTTGCTGCTCATTAGCTCTTATACAAGAAGCAGAGCAAGAGAAGTAAATGCAGGGAAATACAAATCACTGCCGGATTTCAGCACCCCCACACCCCCGCTATTGTGAATGGTTTGCTGGGAGAGAAGCTCTAGGAGCTTCTGATGGGGTTCGGCTCATTCAGAAAATCCTGTCCTCCTTTGGTATTGATGGCTCAAAACTCTGATTACATCTGCAGAGCAGTGTGAATAGTAGGTTCTAAAAGGGGCTGATACAAAGGACAATTCACAACAGATTACGTACAAGTAGGTAATAAACAAAAGGCAAAAAATCAACTTCACTTGTAATCAATGAACTGTAAATTAAAACTAACAAGAGAAATTATTTTTGCATATAAAATTGGCTGAGAAATGTTAAAATCAAAATTCCCAGGGTTGACGAAGATTTCGTGAAGTAGTTGTTTTTCTACACTGCTGGTGGGAGTCATAAATTACTCAGCCTTTGTGGAGAACATGTTGACAGTGTAATCAAGAGAACTAAAAATGTTTATGTGCTTTGACCCCGTAGCTTTGTTACTAGATTTCACATAAAGAAATCATCAGACACTACTGTACATGTCTACAAATCTTAACTTTCCCTATTATAATAGAAAAAAACAAGACTCTGAATGTCTAAAAAGTGTTTCTTAAATTAAGGTATAATAATAGACTAGGATATCACATAGCAATTTATCCAAAATCATGTTCTTAGCAAATATTTAAGGATTTAAGGTTTTAGGAAAACGCTTATGGCATATTTTTTAAAAAATTCTCTCAGGGTACAAAAGTAATCGTATCTCTTCTTTGTACAAGATACCTTTTTTTTTTAAATTTTTCATAAGATGGAGTCTCGCTCTGTCACCCAGGCTGGAGTGCAGTGATGTGATCTCGGCTCACTGCAACCTCTGTCTCCTGGGTTCAAGCAATTATCGTGCCTCAGCCTCAGGAGTAGCTGGGATTACAGGCACCCAGCACCACACCCAGCTAGTTTTTGTATTTTTAGTAGAAACAGGGTTTAACCATGTTGGCCAGACTGGTCTTGATCTCCTGACCTCAAGTGATCCGTTTGCCTCGGCCTCCCAAAGTGCTGGGATTACCGGCATGAGCCACAATTTATAGAATAAAAAATAAGGCTAAGGGAATGATAGTCCAGCTTAAACACATGGTCATTACTAAGAAAATGACTAAAAGCCTGTACATTCTGGACTCACGGAGTTAGAGCTTAAAAGGACCTTAGAGTACATCTAGTGTCAGTCCCACAAATGCCACTGAAATCGCTTCGGTGACTACCTGACACACTGGTTCAGGCAGTCTCTCTTTAAATACTGTGGTTAAGGAACTTGCTCACTGCCTCTGGCGACTGCTTCTTCAAAGTATAATGATAGTGATAATCCCATCCCTGGTGCGTGTCTAGTGATTTATAGTCTGTGAAGCTTCTAAAGGCACCTTTTCCTCTCACGAACCCTGGGAGGCAGGGAGAACAAGTACATTTATCTGCATCTTCCAGATGAGGATCCTGAGTTGAAGTGACTCCCAGTGGTAAAGTGACTTGTGTAGCTGGTGGATAAGATAGGACTGCAGTCCAGGTTTCCTGACTCCAAGTCTGAGGCTTGTTCCAGCCCTCCACAAAATCCAGAGTCTAGTTTCATTCAAGTATCTCCTTTGATTGAGTTTATGTTGGTCTTGCTATAGCTCTGACCCCTCCCATGATGCCTCATACATCATCTTTTGGGCCATGAAAGATGTGCTTGGATGTGGGGCCACATGCTAGCTAAGGTCCAGAGTAAGGTGAACATGGAAGGAGCTCAGGGGGAGAATGAAGAAATCAATGAGTCCACCTTGCTGCAAATTCTAGCAGTCTCCACTCGGGAATCTGCAACCATATTTATGAAACGTTGTTTTCATAAACTGCTGCTTGTTCAATAAGGCATAAAATAGCCAGTATAAGATGGTTATTTGCCCTACAAGATCGTTTTTGCAACACAGCTTCAATGTCATAGCAGTTACTGCATTTTGTTTAGTGTCCTAAGAGATGTGACACAGTAGATTAACCATTGATATCAAAATGCAGAGGTTCCCTTAGAGCTGTCAGCAGTCTTGCTCCATTCTTTTCCCACAACTCTGCATCCCGCCTTGGGAAAGCATTTGTACACTTCCACTGCAAGGTCTAGTCACAGACCCACTCGGATTTGTCAATGTCATGGGAAAGCAACAGGCAGGGAGACAACTTTCTTTGATCTTGGGATGCTGTCTGTGAGTTAGGCAAAGGAACCTGAGATTCAGTCCATTACTGCTTATCCCTGTATACGGATGGTCCCCGTCCCATCGCAGGGACTATGAAGAAGGGCAAGGAAGACACAGTAGAGTTTTCCTTCCCGCAGAAGTGGCAAGAGAAATACACAAGAAAGAAAGAACAAGCCAGAAAAGACAGGCTGACTCCTCCAAGTGCAGTGAGAGTTCTAAGGGAGGTGACTCACTGAGGGCTGCCGGTTCAGGTCAGGACTAGGTCAGAAACCTGCTCTGGCCTAGACCCAAGGGTTGGCAGAGAACAGAAACAGCTCAGTGGGTTTGAGAACAGGATGGGCACTGGCCACGGGAGTCAACACCATGAGGTCCTGATCAGACCCTGCTGGCGTCTTGTCTGGTGCAGAGGCGCCTACTTCCAGGAACTCAGTCTCAGAACTCAGCAGGAGGTCACACCAGCCCTCCCACGCCTAATCTGCCAGCTGCTGCAGTGGGCACTTGCCTGCCCTGGCTTTGGAGCCTTCATTCTTGCCCTAGTGGGGACAGGGTATGTTCTAGCTAGAGAAATGCCAAACAGCTGTGCTCGCCCCTTCCGCTGCTTTGACTGTTTTCCCGGAATGGACCTGAGAAATTCAGTGAAATGATTCAAAGAAAAAATTAGTTGATTCCATTAGAAAGTTAGTCAAACTGGTATTTAAGCTGAATTTATTCTGGCAGATGGGCTTGCAGGGGTAGACTCCTGCCATAGTTCCTGACCATCTCTCCCCACCGTGTTGCTAAAGGTGGGAGGAACAAGAAGATAAAGGGAGGGCCCCAGTGGGAATGAATGGAGATACCAAAAGCTTTGTGCGTGTTTGCTTCCATCCAACTGCCAACTGTTGTCCCGCTCCATTAGCCCAACCCTGCCCAGTAAGATCTCATGACAGCAGTGCACATCCCTTCCCAAGAGCACCAGAAACTGTTGTCTAGCAGATGTTAAGATATGTAAGGGGCCAAGTGAGTTACCAGGAAGAGACTCTCAGGTTCATACATCAATATGAAGACTAGGTTTGGAGCCATTTTTCACTATGTTCTTCGGTTTGTCCAGGTTCCCAAAGCCCAGGTTATTCTCAGTCTAAGATTTTTTTGCTCGACTCCCCACAGGGTCGAGCTATGTGATCTATGTCAAGTGGTACCTCGCTTCTGAGCCTCAGGGTCTCCATGTGTAAAATGAGATAGTTAAGTCGGATGAGCTTGGTGGTACCTTACAGCTCAAGTATTCATTCTGTGAATTCAGGTTTGCCCTCTTTTTGTCCAAACTGAAACTGCCTTCATGGGATGCCCCAAGTGTCTTGTTCCTACCAATATTCTTATAAACTCAATTCTTTTCTATCTTTTTGACTCCCTACAAATGTGGACATATGGGTCCACTTTGTTCCTTTCACAAAGAAAATGGTCTGCGTTAAGGTTTCTTTTCAAGAGGGGCAAGGAGGAATCTCGTATTTATATAAGATACTCAGGCCCATCACCTGATACCACCCTTCTGTCTTAGGTATGTTTGATGATCCATTCATGTATGTATGTATTCATTCTCTCATTCAGCAATATCAACGGTGTGACTACCTCATGCATAGTATCATGATGGGCAATGCATATGCATAAGAACATACAGCATGATCACTTTTGTAAGATGGGAGGTGATTCACAATGAACCCTGCTGCTATCTTGAGCTGTCACCCTACTGGAGTCACTCTGCACTACTACATACCACCCCTGGCAAGGACCCTGCAACTTACACCGTGTCATTAGAAATACAAGCTACCTGTGTTTAAGAGTATTGCAAATGATCAATTCATAGGCTAAGCAATCTAGAATAGAGAGTACTTAAAAGATGTTAAACCTAAAAGAAAAGAGGAAAAAGTGTGCAAACTAACAGAAGCTATATGTGTGTGTTTTCATTCCTTTGATGGGACACTCAGGAGACTTTGAGTATCAGACCTAGTGTTAACAGGGCTATTCTTAAGACTTTTGATTAAATCAGTCAAACTTGGAGTCAGATGCTTTCAATGATACTCTTGTATAATTCTTACCCCTTTACCTGTTTTACAGAAAGGGAAACTGAGGCCCTATGTGGCCTTCACTATAGTGTCTGGTTGCTTAGAACACAGTTGCAGTTGTATGGGCATGGTAGCTCACACCTGTAATCCCAGCACTTTGGGAGGCCAAGGCGGGTGGATCACTTGAGGTCAGGAGTTCGAGACCAGCCAGGCCAACGTGGTGAAACCCTGTCTGTACTAAAAATACAAAAATTAGCCGGGCATGATGGTACACGCATGGCATGTAATCCCAGCTACTCATGAGGCTGAGGCAGGAGAATCACTTGAACCCAGGAGGTGGAGTTTGTAGTGAGCCGAGATTGCATTACTGCCCTCCACTCTGGGTGACAGAGTGAAACTCTGACTCAAAAAAAAAAAAAAAAAAAAGCACACAGTTGCAGTGCTGCAAAATTCCTCTTTTATTTTAGGGAGAAGATGAATAGCGCTCAATCCTGATATCAGGAAAAGTCACAAGGGCCTGGGTCTCCAGCTCCAACAGTTCTTTCTCTGTGGTGTCCTCGGGCCAAAGCCCAGCTATATCCCAGCTCCATGTGGATGTCCAGAGAAAGCAGAACTGCAGAAAGCCTTGAGACCAGCCTTGCTGTTTAAGCTGTAGTGACTGACGCCAGGAACTTTACTCACACACCTTTATTTCAGATTATTGTCCTACTCAGACTTTTGCAACCTTCCTGACCCCACAGGCATGATTAACTGCCTGAATATTCTGTCACGGACCAGTTTTCCCACCTGGTGTCTTGCATGCTTTTTTCCTTGGAATTTCCTGGAATGTTTTTGACACCTGCTTTGACCTTCTAGATCCTGGAACTTTTACCCAAAAGGCTTGAAACATGCATCTTGCCTGTGGAACCCGCATCCTAGCCTGCCTTACTTGGGCTGCCTTGATACCATCCCCCATCAGTGTGACAATGACGATTCTGGGCACGTACAATCCTCTTTCCCAGGAAGCTGGAGCACCAAATGACAGCTGTGTTTGAGGGATGGCTCCGTTGACAACTGATTCAGAATATTGACAAGACTTCATTATGTTTTTGCTCTTGTGTTTACATCTTTCAAGTATGTTTGAAAAATCAAGAAAACAATACAATTTGGTTTCCCAAATTGAAACGACAATGAAATTGCCTTTTTGTTTATTTAATTTTTGTTATTCTCATATTTCCCTAGGCCTCTTCTCACACATACCACCAGCCACCACCCCCCATCCCCATCTCCCCACCAACTTTCTTTCTGGAAAAGACACACCCCATTGTAGCTGTACTGATCTCTACTCACATACTGTATCTTTGCAGGTCTCTCTGTCATTATTGCTCTTTCTGTTCCCGTTCATAGATGACACAGCTAAAGACGGTATCCAGGCCTATGCAGGTTTGGTTGAAAGGGCCAACATGGCATTTTCTTTTCCTAAAGATGGTGCTTTGGTTTGTAGCTGTTTATTCCTGCCTCTCTGTTTTTTGGGAAGCCTGTTGGCTTGGCTTGTAAAGAGACAGCCTATGTCTCAGGCTATGGTGGTTGAAACCAGTCAGTCCAGTGCAATTCAATTCAGTGGAAGAACACTGAGTGCCTATTACAACTAGGAATCTAAAGAAAGGGGGAGATTCACCCTTACTTTGGGAGTCCATGTGGGGAAATACATATCTTCAGAGAGGGGAAAAGGCTGTGAGAGTTCACAAGTGGGAGTGACTTGGCTCTCTTGCCTAGTTTTCACCAACTCTGACCACTTTATTTCACCTCCCATTTTAAAATACTGTCTTCTCTTGGCTTGATTGATGTGTTATTTCTGTGATTTTTTTCCCTGCTTTTCTTTGTTGCTAGGTCTTCTTTCTCCCTCTCTCTAACTTGGATTTCTTAGACTTCTTAAAGACCTCATGGACATTCCTATAAGTATGTGTTGCCAACTTTCTGGACCCACCAATCAGAAACCAAACTCATCATCATGCCTTCCTGTTTTGTTAATGAAGTGCCACTTTTTTTTCCAAGATGGAAACATCACTGTCATCTTGGGCTATTCCATCACCATCATTTCTCTGCCGTCTGCATATTAATTGGCAAGTTTTCTTGATTCTATTAAGAATCAAGAAATTTGAGAACTGCCGGTAACCTAAGAGGTGATCTAGTATGGAGTTTTCATTGTCTCAGGGAGTCAGAGGGTTAGTAGTTAAGCTGAGACTGGAACTCAAGTCTAAGATTCCTAGAATGTTGCTTTTTTTTACATCACACGACCCTAAAATATAGGTAAAGTTCATAGGCTTTAGACAGAAATGACTAAGTCAAGTCTCCACTCATCTCTACCATTTTCTAGCTTTGATCGTGGGTAAGTAGCTTAATCTCTCTGTGCTTCATCTGTAAAATGAAATGAAATTACTTTATTTAAAGGAATGTTTGTTAGAATCACATGAGAAAATAGCATAAAAGACTTAGCATCACATGGACTGTACACGAGATTACCTCAGTTCCAGATCCACTGCTAACATTCTTCTAGACCTTTCCATACTTACTGTTAAATCTTATCTTTCTAATATGGAGCATTTAGACTCTGAAGTTTTTTGCTGTTCTGAATCCTATGGTCTTAACCATGTAAAGAATTCAAATTGAAGTAGAGTTTCAACATCTTTTGAAAAAGAGAGTTTCTGCAAATGTTAATACCTCAGATTAGTGCAAAGAAAGATAAAACAGAGAGCTCATTAGTAAGTACTTGTGAGGTGACTTCTAAAATTCTCCTTTGTTAACTTCGAGAGGCAAGCAAAAGAGACCCGGAGCTAGTCTAGACTTAAGCCATGTCCAGAAAGAGTGACTGATCGGTTTACTTGTGGGGTTTGGGCAGGGGGAATAGTATCATACTAGATATCCTGTTTAATAGCCTGTTGTTATTTTCACTTAATATATCTTGGTCATGTATTATCAATGAGCAAATAACTCCTTATAAGCCCTAGTGTACATGCAGATTTAGTAGGGGAACCCTAAGAGATTGGAAAATGCATGAGAGGAAGAGATTTCTGGAACTGCAGGGCTGTCTAAAGGAGTGGGAATATCCTTGGAGCCATTGAGAAAGGGATTGAGACAGCTGACATCTTTCTGAGAGTAGAGAGGACAAAGGGAGGAAAGGTAGAGGAATAAGGTTGCCTAAGAACTCATGACTCTAATGTCCTTGGTGATTGCTTGGCCTAAAACACTTCAAGCCTTATAAACTGCTTTCTAAGACAAACCAGTGTCATTTAAAATCGCTGGTGGGGAGAGCCTTTCTATGTCTAGTTACCTTAGATTATCAGAGCTGAAAGAACCTCATAGATCTCTTTATATGTAATATGAGGAAACTGAGGCCCAGAGGCAGAGGAATAGTTCAAAGCCCTCCCAATGGTTTAATCCTTGGTAGCATAAGGAGCAGTGTATTAGCTCAATTTCATGCTGCTAATGAAGACATTCCTGAGACTGGATAATTTATAAAGGAAAAACATTTAATGGACTCACAGTTCCACATGGCTGGGGAGGCCTCACAATCATGGCAGAAGGTAAAGGAGAAGCAAAGTCACATCTTACATGGCAGCAGGCAAGAGAGCTTGTGCAGAGGAACTCTCATTTATAAAACCATCAGATTTGGTGAGACTCACCACCACAACAACAGTATGAGGGAAACCACCCCCATGATTCAATTATCTCCACCTGGCCTCGCCTTTGACACATGGGGATTATTACAATTCAAGGTGAGATTTGGGTGGGGACACAGCCAAACCATATCAAGCAGTATTTAACTGGTTTTGTGTGTTTGGAGAGGGGACAGATGAATCATTTGTATTATTATTCCTATGCCTAACGAAACTAAGACAGAGAACCAAAACCTTGATTTTTCTCTTGTAGAGGGTGGCTAAACTGGAGTTACAAGCCTACTTTGCCTGACCATTTTAGCTTTGATAAAGGCAACCTTGATTCATGATGCATGAGCCTGGGTCTTTGAAACCAATAAGAAATGGTTTGTTCATTGAACGTGCAAACAAATTACTTTCCAAAGGCTGAGATTTAAATTGACATTAAGCTCCAAGAACATCTATATTTAATTATACATAAAGGCCAGAAAACAATTTGTAACCTTAACAGAGTAAAATTAGAAGAGAAATTCCACCTATGCAAATAATTTATTGCAGTGCAACACTACCCTTTAGGGTTGCCATCGTTTGTCTGTATTAGCAGCGCTGGCTTTACCAATATTTCCAGGGCGGCCCTGAAATATGAGTTTAGATTGGAAAAAAAGCAGTCAGAGTAGCTCCCAGGGTAGGCTGATGCTATAGAACCAGGGAGTGTGCTGGCTTCTAACAAGATTTGCCTCTTGGTAGGAGGAATAATAATGAAAGACAGTCTATGATAATATATTTCTCTAGGGGTGTATCTTAGGGGTCAAAATGTAGTAGAAGGAACACAGGCAAGAAATCACAGAGATCTGGATCCTAAATCTGATCCAGAGCAATTCCCATCTCCACTCTGACCCTCAGGCTCTTCATCTATAAACTGTGAGGCTTGGACCCAGTCAGTGATCACACTGGAAGGAAAGGGAGAGAATTTGAAATAAAGAGGATGAATCAAATAAAAGTGGCTTCGTTATTTCTGAATGCTCCCTTACCTTCCTCCACTCCCCAACATACACACATGCATGCATACACTAGTTTTCCCCTCAGTTGAGCATGGGAGTCAGTTCCCCTCAGTTGAGCATGGGAGCATGAGAGTCAGGATATCTGGGTTCTCATCCCAGCTGTTTCTTGAACTCTCTGTGTATCCTAAAGTAAATCTCTTGCCCTCTATCTCTGTTCCCCATCTGTAGAATGAGGAGAGGGTGTTGGGTTTTCATTGGTACCCACCAGGAGTGTGTATATATGTACACATACTCACACACACACACACACAGAGTCCATCCCCAGCTAACTAAAGCAGGGCTTCCCCTGGGGCAGGGCGCTGCAGGTCTGTGTGTTTCAATGACTTCCCAGGTCACTCCGATGTGTACTTCTAGCTTAGTTCCCTGACTGGCCAGTCTCTGTGGGCCTTCCCAGCTCTGCCATTCTGGAAGATGAATGGGCATTTTTAGGGGCCTTTTCAGGAACTGTGTGTCCTGCTGCTGTATTCTGGTGGCACAGGGATTAGCTCAACCACATTTTCAGCTCACCCTTTCCGAGCAGAGTGATTTCACAGGATGGGAGCTGTGCAGAGGGCAGGAAGCACAAAGACACACTCTGTGGAGTCACAATGTGGCAAGCCGCCATGATGCTGCTCTTAACCTCCCAGTTGTTGCCCACGTGGGCTTTTCTTGAACTATGCAGGAACCTGATTAAATTAATTGATTCCTGGCTTTTCGAAAATCCCTCTCTGGTGGGTTGCATGCTGTTTATCAAGATGTTCTGGGGAAGCTGATGCCAAGTTAAATTCCTTGCACTGAGAAGGCCAGAGCCGGCTTGATTCAGACATGGATACGGTAGAGGAGGGAGGGCAGCCTATTGCCTGCTTTTCTCTCTTTGTCACTTTAGCAAACATGGAGCGTTACAGGCCAAATGTGCTTGCTGAGTGGAAACAAGGAGGCACTGAGGGGGATGGCTCAGTCTGGAATGTACAGGGCACAGTGCTTCTTAGCACAGCTTCTGAGCACAGAGGAGAGTGCAACAAATGATAGCTGCTGTGTTATTGTAGTGACAGCACAGTGTAAGGGAAGAGAAGCTCCCTGAAGAAGACCTGAATGTAACCCCAGCTCTTCTGCTCTTCTTGAGTTGCAGATCCAGAACTCTCAGCTTCCTTGTTTCTTGGTCTCTAAAATGAGGAGGCTGGACATGATCAGTTATTTTCAAACTTGGACTCTCAGTGTTCTGAGGAGGCACCCTGAGGGCTGCCTCAGGGATATGGAAGGTGGAAGAGGAGGCTGAGCAGGCAGAACTCAGACCCTGTAACTGACCACCTAGAGCCCCAAGAACAAACTGCCATTCACATCATAGTCTATGTCACCAGTTCTCAAACTTTTCCATCTCAAGACTCCTTTATACTCTTAAAAATGACTGAGGACCTCAAAGAGCTTTGGTTCATGTGGGATTTATCTATTGATATTGACTGCATTAGAATTTAAAACTGAGAAATTTTCAAAAATATGTATTAATCCATTTAAATGAACAATAGTACCTATTGCATATTAACATATTTTAATAAAAAATAACCTATTTCCAAAGTAAAAAAATAACTGTGGCATTGTTTTATATTTTGCAAATGTCTTTGATATCTGGCTCCAATGATGATACATGGATTCTATCAGCTTCTACATTTGATCTGTTGTGGTATGTTGTTTTGGTTGAAGTATATGAAGAAAATCCAGCCTCACACAGACATATATTTGGAAAAGAGAGGACCTTACGGACTCCCTGAATGATCTTGGGGACCACCAGTGTCTTTATACCACACTTTGAGAACTGCTTCTCTACCTGAATGGCACTTCCTGGAGATGTACGTGCCCATCCTGCTGGGCAATGAATGGCAGCTCTTCTCTCACTCCCTCCCCCTTCACTGTATCCCCTCTTTATTTAAAGCAGCTCAGTTTTTCTATTTTATATAATGAAGTTACTGGAAGATTTTATTTGAAAAAAGGAGTCTGCCTCTAAAAGTGTTTGAAATTCACCCACCTTAATCTTAGGTTACTGAAGACCTAAGGATTTGGGAGCTGATTGAGATCCTATCACTGGGATTTTTCTCCCCTAAAAGCCCAAGAGTTTTTCTCCCCTCAAACTCTTGGGCTTTGAGGAGGGTCCTTTGGCATCGTGCCTTAGCCCTTCCTGGACAGTGACTGGCATGTCATCTTGACAGTGACAGTCTTAGCACATGAAAATGCCACTGAATGACTTGAAAGATTTAATGCCACTTCACAATGGGACCGACCTGCCCGGGGAGTGATATAGGCTGAAGGTGGAGGGGATTCAATATTTGTAGAGCTGTCTGATCACTGAAGCAGAGAGATGGGCCATAAGGGCAAGTTTCAGTGATATACTTATATGTCGTCATCTTTAGAGCTAGACATTCATCATTATTATTTATTTCCTAGATTTATGTCGAGCCTTCATTCCAAGGGACAGGAGCCAGTGTCGAATACCATGGGATCTAAGTGCCTTCACAACCCATTGAAGCTTCCTCCAATTTCTTGTTTAATAAAGAAGGCCGTGCTGTTCTTTCCCTTATTGCCAGAGTCATTATTGATTTCATGTCATTCCTTTTATAAAATCACCTCCTGGGTTTTCCTAGGCTTGGCTCTTATAGCCGAGAATGTTCTCTCCTCAGCCCTCTGCTGAGCCTGATGCTGTGAATCCCATCTTTGTGGATCAGGGGACAATTCCACAGCCATCTTGCCGACGTGCCCGCTTTAGGCTGTGAGCATGCGCAGAAGTACTCTCAGAGCTGTGGAGGAGGGGAGGCTGCCACACCCGCTTCCTTGCCCTTGTTTGTTTTGTTTTTCCCACCAGCCTAGGCATTAATTAAGAGGCCCAGACTCAAATGCCCACCATTAGGGTCAATCATTTGGGCTAATTGAGTGTTTCCGATTTAGTGGAACTCTTCTCTGAAAGTAAGAAATAAAACTGGAATCCCTGGGAGAAACCGGAACCCTTGTCTATTGCTGGTGGGAATGTAAAATGTTGCAGCTGCTGTGGAAAACACTTTGGCAGTTTCTCAAAAAGTTAAACAGAGTATTATATGCTCCGGCAATTCTACTCTTAGGTATATACCTAAGAGAAATGAAAATATATGTCCACACAGAAACTTGTACATGAACATTCATAGCAGCATTAATCATGATAGCGAAAAAATGGAAACAACCCCGATGCCCATCAATGGATGAATGGATAAACAAAACGTGGTGTATGCATACAATGGAATATTGTTTAGCTGTAAAAAGGACTGACGTGCTGATTGATACATGCTACAACATGGATGAACCTTAGAAACTTGATGCCCCAAGTGAAAGAAGCCAGACAAAAAAGGCCACATACCGTATGATCCATTTATATGAATAATCCACAATAGACAAATCCATAGAGACAGAAAACAGATGATTGCCAGGAGCTGAGGGGAGGGTGGAAGGGGGAGTGACTGCTTTACTTAATGGGTACAAGGTTTTCTTCTAGGATGATGAAAATATTTTGGAACTAGATAGAGGTGACAGTTGCACAACATGTAATGTACTAAATTCCACTGAATTATACACTTTAAAATGGTTCATTTTGTGTTACATGAATTTCACCTCAATAAAAAATTCAAAACAAATGAACAACAAAACAAAACAACACAAAACACCTGAATCCGTGGCTGCTACCCTCTTTCGAGCTAGTTTCTCTTGTGAATGTTTGTGGAATAAGGAACCCAAGCCTGGGCCGTGAACTCCTCCAGAGTGGAAAATGGGCTTCCAATAATTCGTAGACACTCAATAGTTATATACTGTGGAGATATCATGTATGGTTTCCCATATTGCTCTCTTCACTGTGGGCTCATGGAAAGCAGGGACCATGTCTTGTTGCACCCTTGAATTCCAAGTGCCTAAGCACCATTCCCAGCACATAGAAGACAATAGATGTTTGCTGAATGAATTAATATGTTTGTGACACCTCTTTATTCATCTCTATGCCTCCCCCTCCCCAATAATGCTAGTAATAGTTCTACCACAGCTGGTGCTCAGAACAGATCTATGGATTTGTCGAGTGAGTGGGGATGAGATTGTTTTATTTTTAGGTTTTTTTTAAGGTTATTTATTTCAAATGAACCTTAAAGTAAACTTAAGTTCCATAAGGAGTATTATTGGGGTTTTGATTAGGGTTTCATTACTATTCACTAAAAACACTTTTTAAAAAAAAAATGAGATATAAAAATTGGACAAGATGTAGAAAACTAGGAGATTTTGCCTATGGAGATTCAAAAAGAGTCAGGGAGAGTTCTCAGCTTTAATAAGAGGATGAGACTGTTTAGATGCATTTTACTTTAAAAAAATTGTGGATATCTATAAAACGGAACATTATCCAAGCCATGAAACGGAACGAAGTACTGATAAATGCTACAATATGAATGAACCTTGAAAACATTATGCAAGTGAAAAAAAAGCCAGACACAAAAGATCACTGTTACATGATTACATTTATTTGAAATGTCCAGAGTAGGAAAATCCACTGAGACAGAAAGTAGATGAATGGTAGTAGGGGCTGGAATGAATAGCCAGATAGGACAGGGACAGCTAAAGGGTATAGGGTTTCTTTGGAGGTGACTGAAAATGTTCAGAAATGGACTGTGGTGATGGTTGCACATATCTGTGAATATACTAAAACCCATTGTATACTTTAATTGGATGAATTGCATGGTATGTGAATTATACCTCCATAATGCTGTTAGAAATTTAGATACATCTCAGAAAAGTAAAGAATACACTTTGAATCAAAAACAAGTGTGACTGTGGTTTGGGAGAGATCTTCATCTAAAATATAAAATAACTGCCCGGGTATATTCAAAGGGTTTCTCTAGGAAAAGATTCCTTTACTTTTTATTATTTTTTTAATTTTTAATTTTAATTTTCTTGTGGGTACATAGTAGGTGTATATATTTCCAGAGTACCTGAGATGTTTTGGTACCGGCATGCAATGCATAATAATCACATCATGGAAGATGGGGTATCCAGCCCCTCAAGCATTTATCCTTTGTGTTACAAACAGTCCAATTATACTTACTTATTTTAAAGGGTACAATTAAATTATTATTGACTATAGTCACCATATTGAGATATCAAATACTAGGTCTTATTCATTCTTTCTATTTTTGTATTCATTAACCATCCCCACCTTCCCCCCCCCCCCCCCCACTACCCTTCCCATCCTCTGGTAACTATCCTTCTACTTTCTATCTTCATGAGTTCAATTGCTTTGATTTTTAGATCCCATAAATAAGTGAGAACATGTGATGTTTGTTCTTCTATGCCTGGCTTATTTCCCTTAACATAATGACTTCCAGTTCCATCCATTTGTTGCAATGACAGGGTCTCATTCTTTTTTTATGACTGAATAGTACTTCATTGTATATAAGTACCACATTTTCTTTATCCATCCATCTGTTGATGGACACCTTACGTTGCTTCCAAATTTTAGCTATTGTGAACAGTGCTGCAACAAACATGGGAGTGCAGATATCTCTTTCATATACTGATTTCCTTTCTCTTGTGTATATACTCAGCAGTGGGATTGCTGGATCATATGGTAACTCTATTTTTAGCTTTTGAGGAACCTCCAAACTGTTCTCCACGGCAGTCATACTAATTTACATTCCCACCTGCAGTCTATGAGGGTCCCCTTTTCTCTACATTCTTGCCAGCATTTGTTATTGCCTGTCTTTTAGATATAAGCCATTTTAACTAGGGTGACATGATACCTCATTGTAGTTTTATTTCTCTGATGATCAGTGATGTTGAGCACCTTTTCATATACCTGTTTGCCATTTGCACATCTTCTTTTGAGAAATGTCTGTTTAAATCTTTTGCCCATTGCTTAATCAGATTATTAGATTTTTCTATAAACTTGTTTGAGCTCCTTACGTATTGTTTTTTAATCCCTTGTAATGTCAGTAGTTTGAAAATGTTTTTTCCCATTCTGTGGGTTCTCTCTTCACTTTATTTATTATATTCTTTGCTCTGCAGAAGTTTTTTAAATTGATGTGAGCCTATTTGTCCATTTTGCTTTGGTTGCCTATGTGTGTAGGGTATTGCTCAAGAAATCTTTGCCCAAACAAATGTCCTAGAGACTTTCCCTAATGTTTTCTTGTAGTAGTTTTAGAGTTTGATGTCTTAGATTTAAGTCTTTAATCCATTTTGATTTGATTTTTATATGGCAAGAAATGGGGGTCTAGATTCATTCTTTTGCATATGGATATTCAGGTTTTCCAGCACCATTTATTGAAAGGACTGTCTTTTTCCCAGTGTATGTTCTTGGCAATTTTATCAAAAATCAGTTCACTGCCCATGTATGGATTTGTGTTGGGGTTCTCTATTCTGTTCCATTGATCTGTTTTTATGCCAGTGCCATGCTGTTTTGGTTGCTATAGCTCTGTAGTATAACTTGAAATCAAGTAGTGTGATTCCTCCAGTTTTGTTATTTTTGCTTAGTATAGTTTTGGCTTATTCTGGGTCTTCTGTGGTTCCGTAGAAATTTTAGGATGATTTTTTTTTGCTATTTCTGTGAAGGATATCACTGCTATTTTGATAGGTATTGCATCAAATCTGTGGATTGCTTCGGTAGTATGGACATTTTAACAATATTGATTCTTCCAATCCATGAACATGAAATATCTTTCCATTTTTTGGTGTCCTCTTCAATTTCCTTCATCAGTGTTTTATTATAGAGATCTTTTTCTTTGACTAAGTTGATTCCTAGGTATTTGATTATAATTGTGGCTATTGTAAATGGGATTACTTTTTAAATTTCTTTTTTTAGATTGTTCACTGTTGGCGTGTAGAGATGCTACTGATTTTTGTATGTTGATTTTGTAATTGCAATTTTACTGAATTTGTTTACCAGTTCTAATTGTTTTTTTGGTGGAGTCTTTAGGTTTTACCAATATAAGATCATATCATCTGCAAACAAGGCTAATTTGATTTCTTCTTTTTCAATTTGGATGCCTTTCTTTCTTTCTTTCTTTCTTTCTTTTCTTTCTTTCTTTCTTTTCTTTCTTTCTTTCTTTCTTTTTCTTTTCTTTCTTTTTCTTTCTTTCTTTTTCTTTCTTTCTCTCTTTCTCTTTCTTTCTTTCGTCTCTCTCTCTTTCTTTCTTTCTTTTGTCTCTCTCTCTCTCTTTCTTTCTTTCTGTCTTTCTTTCTTTCGTCTTGCTGTGTTGTCAGGCTGGAGTGCAGTGGTGTGATCTCGGCCACGGCCATGCGTGATCCCAGGTTCACTCCATTCTCCTGCCTCAGCTTCCCAAATAGCTGGGACTACAGGCGCCCGCCACCACACCTGGCTAATGTTTTGTATTTTTAACAGAGACAGGGTTTCACCGTGTTAACCAAGATGATCTCAATCTCCTGACCTTGTGATCCACCCGCCTCAGCCTCCCAAAGTGCTGGGATTATAGGCGTGAGCCACTGTGCCCTGCCAAAACTATAAGTTTCGTTTTCTTGTCTGATTATGCTAGCTAGGACTTTCAGTCCTGTATTGGATAACAGTAGTGACAGTAGGCATCCTTGTCATGTTCCAGATCTTAGGGGAAAGACTTTCAATTTTTCCTCATTTAGTATGATACTAGCTGTGGCTCTGTCATACATAGCTTTTATTATGTTGAGCTGTGTTCCTTGTATACCCAGTTTTTTGAGGGTTTTTATCATGGAGAGATCGAATTTTATGAAATGTGTTTTCAGCATTAGTTGAAATGATCATATAGTTTTTGTCCTTCATTCTGCTGATATTTATTTGTGTATGTTGAACCATTCTAGCATCCACAGGGTGTTTCCCACTTGGTCATGATGAATGATCTTTTTAATGTATTGTTGAATTCAGTTTGCTAGTGTTTTGTTAAGGATTTCTGCATCAATATTCATTAGCGATATTGGCCTGTAGTTTTCTTTTCTTTCTTTCTTTCTTTCTTTTTCTTTTTTTTTTTTTTTTTTTTTTTTTGATGTGTCTTTGTCTGGTTTTGGTATCAGGGTAATACTGGCCTGGTAGAATGAGTTTGAAGTATGTTCCTCTTATTTTCCAGAATAGTTTGAGTAGGATTGGTATTAGTTCTTCTTTAAATGTTTGGTAGAATTCAGCAGTGAGGCCATGAGGTCCAGGGTTTTCTTTACTAGGAGTCTTTTATTGCAGCTTTGATCTCATGACTTGCTATTGGTCTGTTCAGGTTTAGGATTTCCTCATGGTTCAGTCTTGGTAGGTTGTATGCATCTAGGAATTTGTCCATTTATTCTGGATTTTCCAATTTTTTGGCATATACTTGCTCATACTGGCCTAATGATCCTTTGAATTTCTGCACTATCAGTTGGAATGTCTCCTTTTTCATTTCTGATTTTTTATTTATTTGAATCTTTTCTCTTTTTTCCTTAGTAAGAAAAACCAACTTTTTGAGGTTTTTTTTTTGTTTGTTTGCTTTTTGTTTTTTTTTTTCTTTTTTAAAAATTTATAACAATTTTATTTTAATACACCTATAAATTTGAATATTTGAAATCTCCATCACCTTCACAGCACAATGATTCTACAAAGCATTCTTTCCTTTAGCCTCACTATATATTTTGTCAAATGACATGACTGTTCCTAATTCATAATTGGGACCTAAACCTAATGGAAAATACTACTTCGTGTATTCAAAAATATTTGTGGTTTTTTTCTACTATGTATATCTGGCATTGTTCTCAAGACTGGACTCTACTAGTTTTATTATGAAAATGTTAACATTTCTCCATAGAGTTGTTTTACAAAAACACCTGTTTTCAAAAACGTTCTGGGGAACAACTTGAAAACTTTTAAATAACATTTAGAGCATGGATTTATTTTTAAAATTACCTGATCCCTTTTTTAACGCATATTGTGACTTTCTTTAATCATGAAAAGTTTTCAACATTATTTTGGCATACCTGAAAGCTTTTAACTGTCCTTAAAAACCCCAACTTTGCAATAGTAAATGATTTAATGCATCACAAAATAGTCTTATGAACCAACTTTTTGTTTCACTGATCTTTTGTATTGTTTTCTTCATTTACATTGCATTTATTTCTGCTCTGATTTTCATTATTTCTTTTCTTCCACTGTTTTGAGTTTGGTTTACTCTTGTTTCTCTGGTTCTTTAAGATGCATTATTAGGTTGCTTATTTGAAGTTTTTCCTCTTTTTTTGCAAGAAGGAGAATAAACCAGATTTATTTTAAAACATAAATTTAAAAGTACCTACATCAATTATTATTAAATTGAACCAGCAGTGTATAAAATAAATAATGAACTGAGTCCAGTTTCAGATGGGTTCACACTAGAAAACCTAATTAGTATAATTCAACCACTTCAGCAAAAGAAAATAAAAGAAATGAATATTTCAATGGATGGGGGAAATGAATTTTTATTATTCCAAAATAATTCATGATTTTGAAGAACTCTTAGCAAATAAAAATTAAAATGAACTTTCTTAACCTGATAAGCAGAATCTAATGAAAGCTTACAACAGTCACCCCAAATGGCAAGAAGTTAGATCATTCCCTTTGAAGACAGGTTTTTCCTCTTTTTTGATGTAGGCACTTATAGCTATAAACTCATCTCTTAGTACTGCTTTTACTGTATCCCATAGGTTTTGGTATGTTGTGTTTCTATTATCATTTGTTTCAAGAAGTTTTTCAATTCCTTCTTAATTTCTTCATTATCCACTGGTCATTCAGGAGCATATTTTTTAGTTTTTATATATTTTTGTAGTTCCCCAAATTCTTCTTATTTTTTATTTCTAGCTTTATTCCATTGCAGACAGAAAAGATGCTTGATATTATTTCAGGTTTTTAAAATGTTTTATGGCTGGTTTTGTGACCTAACATATGGTCTATCCTTGAGAATGATCCATGTGCTGAGGAAAATAAAGTGTATTCTGCAGCCATTGGATGAAATGTTCTGTAAGTATCCATTAGATCCATTTGGTCTATAGTGCAGATCAAGTCTGGTATTTCTTTCTTGATTTTCTGTCTGGAAGATAGATCCAATGCTGAAAGTGGGGTGTTGGAGTCTCTGACTATTATCATACTGGGGCCTATCTCTCTCTTTCACTCTAATAATATTTGCTTTATATATCTAGGTGCTCCAGTGTCGGGTGCATATATATTTAAAATTATTATATCTTCTTGCTGAATTGACCCCTTTATTATTATATGGTGACCTTCTTTTTCTCTTCTTATTGTTTTTGTCTTGAAATCTATTTTGTCTGATACAAGTATAGCTACTCCTACTCTTTTAAGTTTTTTGGCTTCTATTGGCATGGAATATCTTTTTCCATCCCTTCATTTTCAGTCTATTTGTGTCTTTATAAGTGAAGTGTGTTTCTTGTAGGCAACAAATCATTGGGTCATTTTTTTTAAAATCAATTCTGCCACTCTATGTCTTTTGATTGAAGAGTTTAGTCCATTTACATTCAATGTTATTGATGAGTAAGGACTTACTCCTCCCATTTTGTTATTTATTTTCTGGTTGTTTTGGAAAGATCCCTTTAAATTGGGCTTTCCTTCCAGCAGCAATTCATGTGAGTTTCCAGATCATTACCTACTTGATGAGGGGCTGGGGGCAGAGTAGCTTAAAGGCAGAGTGTGAAGGGCAACTGCCAACTGTTGGACAGTTGGAGATTGATCAGAATGTGTGTCAGTGGGAAACTAGGATTCGATTTACACAAACCCAGCTGCCTGATGATTTCTGCACTGCCTGTAGGATATATGGGGTGTCCCCATTTTCATGAGGAGGAATGAGCAAGCAGTCTAATGATATGCCACTTATACAATTAGCAATTCAGCAAGTTCAAGTTCAAATAAGCAGTTCTAAATTCTTCCTACTCCAGGGGCTGTCCCTACTACTTCAGTGTCTATCAGCTTTTCTGAAAGAAGAGACGCCATGGCTACAGGGGAACCATGGTGGGGCTGTGTGTGGAGGCAAGTACTGCCTAGTGTTGGATGCAGACTGCAACTGTATCCTTTGCCCTTAGGCAGGAAGAAACTCCCATAGCACCATCCCAGCTAGGTGGTAGCTTGGATGTCACAGTCAGACGGGCAGCCCCAGCAACCTTAGGTGGCACAGCAGTTTCTGTGGGGAGATTATAAAGCCCTGTGTGGTTATGAAGGAGTTGACAGGCTATTCTGTTGGCTTTCTGCCTGTTTTCCTTGGATCCTGAAGACAAGGGCAGTCCAAAGTTATTCCTGGGAAGTGAGAACCAGGCATCAGCCAAGGCTTTGTCAGATCTGGGTTTGTAGATGAGGGCTCATTCAATCTTCATTACAATTGCAAAAAATGAACATGTGAAAATTCACTTGTAACTTGAAGGGGCATCATTTCTAATTGGGAGATAACCACAGAGAAACAAGGGGGCCAAAACATTGCTAGTGTGAAAAGCACATAGGCTTTGGAGTCAGATCAACCTGCAAGTCCCATTCTTTATATCTTAGATGCATGACCTTGTCAAAGGCCTTCACCTCTGAGCCTTAATTTCCTCACCTGTAAAAGGAGATAGGAAAGAGCATCTTACAGGGGCTATTGTTCTAATTAAACAATGTCCAATCCTCATGCCTGGATCTCTGCCGCTGGCTCCCAACTCACGTTTTTCCTCCTATCTCTCTAGCATAGATTGCTGCATTCATTTTCTTGTAGAGGGACCCTGGTACTTTTAAGATTCCTGAACTGGAATTCACAAGGTCTGAGAGATGGTTTTGACCCTGTTATGGCTGTGTGGCCTTGGATGAGTCCCTTTCTCTCTCGGGACCTATAAAATGCAGAGTTTGGGCTTGATGATCTTTAAGGGTACCTTCCAATTTTGATAGGTTTCTAAACGATATCAAGGTCAAATTCTGAATAGCCTGGCTCACTGTGCTAGAGGATACCCCTGATCATTTGGCAAGCACAACTCTTTCCCAAGGCAACATTGCCCTTCTTACCATTGTAGTTACATGGGCCCTGTTGGAATGAGTCACATACTCTAGCTTCTTCCAGTTTTTCCCCCCTTGGTTATCCTGGCTTGGACTTTTTGGATTCTGTCTATATGTAATTTGATTGCATGTTCCTATAGATAAGAAATATAGGTATAATAGTAAGGAGCACCTCACCCCCCACTGCTTCAAAGAGAAAAAGAGCGAGAGAGAGACCTGATCTGTCTGCCAATTTCTCTTTCCCTGTGGGTCCCTGGCCCATCCACTGCTACCTGATTTATGTCCTAGGGGAGCAGCATAGCTATGGTGAAGATTTATACCAGGTTTTCATCTTCAAATGAGCTACTACCTCTGTTCCTTGTGTATTCAAGTGCTTGGCACTCATAGCCTGTGAGTTTATTCTGGAATTCAAAATGAAAAATAGTCCCGTGAGAGGCCTACAGAGAGGCAAACAGGAAGCACTTCAGAGTGTGCTTCAGCCTTGTACAGTAAGTAGGGTGCAGTCCCCAGCTCTCAGTGGAGGTGTGATATGCCAAGAGAGATTATATACAGTGATCCCTCTCCACATTAGTGCCTTGTGTAGGTGTGGTACACAGTGCATTAGAATTAGACAAGGCATAAGATTTGGAGACAGGAAATATTGAATATTCCCATCTCAGTGCCTTCACTTATTAACTGTACGGCCTTGAGGAAATTACACTTTGAGCCTTTCTGACTTCCCTGTAAAGTGAGAAGAATGCCGCCTACCTCACAGGGTTACTGTGAAGGCAAAATGAAATATAGTTAGTACAGCTGAGTGGCTCATGAGCTTGGGTCCTAGCATCCTACAACTCTGGATTTGAATCCAGACTCTACCACTTATCATGCAAGTCCCTCTGAGCCTCAGTTTTCTCATTTAGGCAATGAGTATAGAGTTTTGTTCAGGATGAAATGAGATAATTCCTATAAAGCATGTGGCATCTGGCATATAGTAAGCACTCATTAAATGTTAGCTAATGGTATGATTGTTATTGTTTGTCATATAGGTAAAATTTCCAATAATTCTAGAAAAGATATTTTGTGTACTCTGCCAGATGGTTTGGCAAACTTCGTCCATATTTTACATGCTTGGGGAAAAAGCGCTGGGTATTTTTTGGTCCTGGTTTTGAAACTATAGGTAAGACATGAAACTGAGACTCCTCCAATAAAAAGATACCTGTTTCCTCATGGAAAGCAAGTTCGCACTCACAATGGTGCTACACCTTCATGTAGACAGCTGTTTGAAGCCTACAAAACTGTTGAAGTGGTCATGATATTTCAAAAGCAGTGCCTCCATCGGGAGCAGCGGTGTTAATCCAATTAGGAATACTACACCTGCCAAACAGAAAGAATCCTTTAGCCACAGGTCTCAAGCACAGCCCTGGATGTGTGGATTTGCCACAGTGACAGAGACTACTAGCAAGGTACATGAGGACAAGAACCGCAATGGCTTAAAGCCTTTGTCATGGATCTTTGACAATGAAGTTAATTACCCAGATGTTTCATGTACTTGACCCCAGACACTCAGGTCTTTGGAAACATCTGGACAACATGGGGGTACTCTTCATATCTTTCATCAAAACCGTTGGTTGTATTAAATTCAGCAGGTTTCATTAATCACCTGGTTTGTGCCCTGTTAGGTATTATTGATCACAAGGAAGTCACAGTTTCATTGAGAAAAATTAGACTAACAGGTTTGAAGTGACCAATGAAAAGTAGGAGAGCTGGGATTTGAACATAGTTCCATCAACTCCTGTGCTTGTGCTCACTTCACTCTAGCACATAGCCTCTTTTCATTTGGGGCTGGCTGGAAGTTTCAGACCAAATTCAGTGGTTCCCACTATGCCTTGACTTCAGCAAAGACCTAAGCTCCTTTGCCGAAAGCAGGTGACATATATCCAGATGGACCATTTCATGTGTCTCCATTGTCTGATCCTTTTAGTGACTTAGTGGAATACTCCCTGAGAATGATCTTGATCCTTATTTTAGCACTAGCCAAATCACTACTTGTTAGGGAGTTTTTCGTTCTCTGTGTTTTAAATGTGTAAAAATGTGAATGAAGCAGTTATATATTGTGTTGGCAGCTTGCCATCCTTGGTCTGTGTCAGCATAAAATATTTTGGATTCCATAGAGTAGCAGCCCCTTGCAAAGCTGTGTAAAAGATACAATGAAAACCTTCCTTCTTATTTGAAACAGTGCTGAAATAGCACCATTTGTGGACCTTCCAGACCCAAAGATCTGAAACACGGAAATAAAATGGGACAAAATAACTCCCAGCACATATATTTATACTTACCTTGTAAATGAAACTTTTCGGCCTTTATTAACAGAAAGCAGGCCCTGTTACACCCAGAAAATTTCTAAGGGATTCCTTATTTGTTCTTTCTTTCCTTTAAATCGAAAATACTGTATGTATATGATCAAATTGAAATGCATCACTGGAATCTACCATACAAATACAGATGCTTGCGTTTGGAGAACTCCAAAACACGTATGAAAATCATTGTCAAGTTTCAATTGATGAAGTCAGCCTGTGCCTATGCACATATTTTTTAGTAACTCAACTAGCTCCCCGCATCATGAGTGGAAAGGCTTCTCAGAAGGGAAAACAAGCCAGGTTTTCTTTTTATGGCCTTCAATTTTGTTTTATTTTGTTTTACTTTGTTTGTTCAATGGCAAAACATCCTTTTCACTGCTTTCTGAAAGACTAAATTGTCAAATAGTTGCTTTGGAAATGTTTTCAGAAACAATGTATTCTGCCATACCCAAGGACATGTTATAGACGAACCCATTTTCCACAAAAACAAGAATCCTTCAGTGTCTAGATTGTTAATTAGATCAGCACTAGAGGGCACTCTTATGATGCCAAAATGGGAAATTTTTACTAAAATCTGCTGGGCAGGGGTGTGGGAGAGGAGACGAGGAGGGGGCAGATTGTAAGAACTGCAGACAACAGACAGCTTAAAGACATGTGCAACTGGGAATTGACTGGCTCGCCAACAGATGAAACACTATTTGGAAAGGGCTGTTTGGCAATCTTCCCTATCAGATCCACTTGGTTTCCAAAATGCAGTTGGTGCTTTGGCAAAACAGGGCCCAGGTATAAGGCATTATTTCTCAAAATGAAAGAAATATAAGAATCTCTGATTGTTACCATGTGATGTAGTAAAAGCACATTTAGGCAGAAAACAAAATGTGGAGAGAAGCATAGGAGAATGTGTTTACAACTTAACAGCTACTGAAAAAGAAGAATTTCAAATCCTTGGGGTCTTTTATGGTTGTTTTCCCAATCTTTTGCAGCCCTTGCTCTGTGAATTGTTCTGAAGGGTTGTGTGATTGAGTCTGGGAGAGTAGGTGCTTGCTTGTCTGCTGCCCCTAGGCAGGCTCTGATGGACACAGGGTGGATGATGTGCTGTCAAGTGAGGGGACAAATGGACTTGGTTTTGCCTCTGGCACTGATGTGCTCTGTGATCTGTGGCAAGTCCCTACCCTCTCAAAGTCTCAGGGTCAGGGAAGAGTTGGGTGACACTAGAGGTCTCTAAAAGATCACTAGAAGACATATCCCTGAGTTTATGATTGATGATTGCAGAAATAACTTTTGTTTTAGTTTGGTTTTAGAGACAGTGTTGCTCTGTTGCCCAAGCTGGAGTGCAGTGACATGATCATGGCTCACTGCAGCCTCGAACTCCTGGGTTCAAGCGCTCCTCCTGCCTCAGCCTCCAGAGTAGCTGGGACCACAGGCACACGACACCATGCCCAGCTATTTTTCACATTTTTTGTAGAGATAGGGTCTCACTATGTTATCCAGGTTGGTCTTGAACTGCCGGGCTCAAGAGTTCCTCCCACCTTGGCCTCCCAAAGTGTTGAGAATACAGACATGAGCCACTGTGCTCAGCCAGAACATCCCATATCAGTCATTTATAGCAGTCACTTGAGTTATGAATCGAACAAGATATGGTAGGCACCCTGGGGTAGAAGGTGACTCTATGTTGTCAACAGGATGGTACCGAAATGATTTGCCAGCACAGAGGGGCTTATTTGCCTGTATTAGTCATTGCTTTAGGTTTATGGCTCAGTCCAAATATAACCTCAGAGACTTACCACACTAAGCCATCAGTAGGTCCCCTCAAATTGGCTCATTATGTCCAAGTTAGGCCTGATCCCTCACTTGTGTGCTAGCATCAGCCAGAATCTCAGGCATGCCCATGTGTCCCTCCCTGAGGAGTCAGTATGGGGCAGACGCTCTGGGTACTTAATGGGAAGAGTGGCACACTGAAGACAGAGTTATCTACTCTGATTTTGGCCTCAGCATTTGTTAGAGAAATGCATGAGTGTTTTTGTCTAAGTCTCTGCTTGTAAGAACCCGGGCTATCCTTCATAGGAATGTTCCTGACTGAGTCAAATTCATTATAAAGTCTTAGAATGTTATTGGCCGGGCATGGCAAAACCTTATCTCTACTAAAAATACAAAAAAAATTAGTTGGGCATGGTGGTGGGCACCTGTAGTCCCAGCTACTCAGGAAGCTGAGATGGGAGAATCACTTGATCCTGGGAGGCAGAGGTTGCAGTGAGCCGAGATCGAGCCACTGCACAACCTGGGCAAGAGTGAGACTCCATCTCCAAAAAAAAAAAAAAAATTGTTATCATGAACAGGGACCTTTGGGAAATCAGTTAGTCCAACACCATCACTGTAGAGATAGGGAAACGGGGAGCCATCTTCATTTGGGAATGGGGTTGCCCAGGGTTTCACAGCCAGTTAATGGCTGAGCTGGCATTGGGATATCAGTTTTTTATTTCTATTCCAGGCCTCTTTGTGTTACCTTGTGCTATATTTTTCTCTCTCCTCCAACGTCCATTCTAGGGAATAAGTGACCAATGGCTATGAACCTAAGGGTTTTTGACATAGCTAGAATAGCTGTGTTTACGGATTGTGTCATTTAAGGTGGTACCAGTGGAAAGATATGGGGACACATCCCTATCAAAAATATGTCCTTTTTAAATGTCGTAGGACTGGAGATCAAACCAATATAGGGTCATTCCTCTGGATCTAGAAGGCTCTGAAGTCTTGAGATGCTCTTGCCCAAAAGCAAGGATCAGGTTGGAATCCTTGTCAGCTGGCAAGGAACGAAAGGATGGGAGGGTGGGTCTGGAAACCAGGTTTAGTATCTTGGGGGAGGGCAGACACTGTGAAAAGAGCAGTCAAGACAACCTCAGGGGACTTCACAGTTGTGCCAAAGGCTGTTCCTTGGGAGGTTAAAACAAATGCTCAAAGAATACATATTTGAAAGAATATTCTGGGTTCCAGTATTCTCAGGCCAACCATAAGGATCTCCCTCTCATGAGGTATGCGTGATTTCCAGTGGACTTGGCATGGAACAAGGAGGAATTAAGAGCGGTCAAACAGCAGAACACAGATGTGGGGGACAGCCCTCTACCATATCAGTGATGTGGTTACTTTCCACATGGCCTTTACATGCACGTGTCTTTGAGCCCTGCTTTTGAAAAGCTGGTTCTTTTCGCAGGGCGACAAGATGGCTCAGCTACAGGGGACTGGGAGTTGTGTGGCAGGCCTGCCACACACTCACTATGCCTCTAGACAATTCTCTGATTGGTCTTCCTCCCTAGGTGACAGTAATAATGCCTAAAACATATTGTATGATGACTGTGGACCTGACATTCTGCTACATGATTTACATGCACGATCACATCTAATCCTCCCAAGTACTTTAGGAACTACCCTTCTAGACGGAAACACATGGGCCTACCTACCCAGGTTGTTTGCTGTTGGTTTCTGCTCTGATAGAGCTGTCTTTTCTTCTGATTGGTCAGTTCTGATACCATATCTGTTGTTAAAGATGGTGAATGTCATCACCAGTGTAGGCACTATACTTGTCCCCACTTTGTTTTTTGCTGGTTGTGTTGTTTTGTTTTGTTGAGACAGAGTCTCATGCTGTCACCCAGGCTGCAGTGCAGTGGCATGATCTCGGCTCACTGCAACCTCCTCCTCCTGGGTTCAAGTGATTCTCCTGCCTCAGCCTCCTGAGTAACTGGGAATACAGGCACCCTCCACCATGCCAGGCTAATTTTTGTATTTTTAGTAGAGACAGGGTTTCACCATGTTGGCCAGGCTGGTCTCGAACTCCTGACCTCAGGTAATCCACCTGCTCGGCCTCCCAAAGTGCTGGGATTACAGACATGAGCTACCATGCCCCGCCTTGTCCCCATTTTGTAGGTGAGGAAATCAGGGCTGAGAGATTAAGATGCCTTTGCAGTGTCATGCAGTTGGTAAGTGAAAGAGCCTTAGGACCAGAATCCAGTCTGTGTGACTACTGGACTTATTTCATGGTCCCACACCACCTCTCAGGACTGTGCATAAGCAAAAGGCTGAGGTCAAGCATTTTAACACTTTGCGAGTAAAAAAGACCGGTAGCTTGTTTTGCTTAGGGCCGTAAGAAACACCCAGGCCCTTTGCTTGGCTCCTCCCTTCACCTCCACCAGTTTGAGCAAGAGTCCTTAGCCTGGGACTTTGGGGGCACCACATCCCTTTCCATTTAGGGAAATAAAATTTAGCATGTATTAACATAAGGCATTTTTCACTAGGATATACCGTATTTGGCCTTTAGAGATCAAAAGAGGAAGGTGGCTTGAAATACAAAAGGAAGTGGTGGGTTTCTGAGAAGCCATAGAGTAGGTGAGACCAGAATGATGGTAGAAGGGCATCCTACTGGGAGAATGTGGAAATTCTAAAACATGTCAGCTCTTGGTGTGGCAGTTAAAGGGAGGGTGAGCATGCCGGTTCAGTGTCAGAAACCAGAGAGGTTGAATGGGCCATTTGCTTGGCAGCTCTGGAACAGCGGTAGGCAGTTATTTCTAATAGAGTGTACTATCTGCTGCAGATTTGCAATCTGACCCAAACAGTGTTGGTGTGGGTTTCTTAACAACTTCCTTCTCTCTAGCCGTTATATGGAAGTGTGTGGCTGTGGAGGTCTCTGCTAATGAACAGCCATCACCAATATCCCAGCCTCCCGGCAGATGAAGAATCTGCATGAGCAGAAAGAGAAATGTGGAGGGTGGTGGCGGTGCAAGAGGGTCAGTTGTTCATCAATTCGATTTTTCTTGTTTTTCTCAATTAAGTTTCCTTGTATAATTTTTCCATCATAAAGAATCTGCTACTCTATGTTTCAAATTAACAAAGCTGTTTCTCTGGACAGAATGATGTTCAGCTGCATTTAAATTTGGCCATTATTATTTTGGACATACTCTCATTTACTCATAAACTCTTTGAAGGCTGTGCTCTGGGCTCTATGAACTACTAATAACATGTTGTACTGAGGAAAAGACTAGGGATTTGTATACTTCTAAGTAACGTGGCACCCAAATTCAAGGGAAAGCTATTAGAGAATGAAAGAATATAGGAACTGGGGGAATTTTAGAAACCATCTTGTCAAGCTCCTTCATGTCATACAGCCCCCTGGGAGAGTGGAGAAGAGAATTTGCCCAAGATCAAATGAGTCATTGGTAAAACCTGGATTAAAAACCAGGGATCCTGATTCTCAGTCAAGGGCTCTTGGATTTTTACCTCATCCTGGTTTTTCCAGGTGTTAATTTGGATCCTTCATACAAAAGTGAATCGTTTCACTTTCATTTCTGAAGCCCTAAGCACCCATCCTGAGAATGTAAATGCCAAGCAGAAGTGTCATGGTCTGAGGTTCCTGATTAGGATGAATCCACATCTGGAGTTTTTGGATTCCCAAGTCTCCCGCTATTCCCATTACTCCAGTGCTATATATGTGTTTCCTTCATTTTCATCTTTTGCCTTCCCTGCTGATGGGATGCTTAGGCAGTTGCCTAAGTACCATTTGAGTGACATTTAGCCATATCTTCTGGAACCTGGCTCAGAGGAAGGTTATTCCTATGGCTTTTTCTCCAGCCAGTGTCTGGGTAATGGGCATGATAACCACAGCTCCTTTTGTCCATCCAGTGCTGCTGCTTTTCCAGGATATGGCTTGCTGAGGGCTGATGAATCCCATCTTAGAGTGTCAGCCAGGCCAGCTGCTACAGAACATGAGAGCAATAAATGAGAAACACTTTGTTGGGATGTGGGACTACAGTATTATGAAACTGCCACTTAGAGGCTTCCTGTTTTTACAGTATTTCAAGGTGCAAGCACGTGGCATTCTCTGGGTAGCAAATGGCCCAACTGAAAAGAAACCTGATTTATAGCCTGTTGGGAGGGCTTTCCACAAGGAGAAATTATGAATTTATAATATCCCCTCCAATCCGAAAGTGAATTCTTTCTAATGCAAATGTTTAATCTGATGCCATCAAGTATGTTCTCCATACATAAACAAAGGCATAAATGAAACAGGAGAAACTCTTTCCTAGAAGTGATAACATAGAGTACATTTCTGTAGAACCCTTTTCCAAGCAGATGGCCTAAAAATATTCCACAAGATGTAGTCAGGGATATTTGTCTGTTTTATTCACTACTGTATCCTCAGTATCTCTAACAATGGCTGGCACATAATCGATAATAAATATTTTTAATAAAACATCATGATTAAAGGGCATTTTTAAAGGATTTCATTTAAGAACCTTCCCAAAGAGAGTGAGTGTGTGTGTATATGCATAAAATGGGTTCTTAAAATTAATTCATTTTCTTCTAATTAGTATGTCTCTTTTGTTTTACCTTTTCCCTATGAACTTTGGCACACTTCCGATGACTGGCCACCCTTTTGATTGATGCACCTGTAACGTCTTCACGGACTGTCAATACTCCACCTCTACCCACCTGGGCTCCCAGGTAAGGCAATGAGCTTCCAAAAGTCTTCTCAGTGCAATCACTGGGCAAATTTTATTAGGCAGTCAAGAAGTTGACCTAGAAATAAAAAAAAAATCTCAAGAGACAATAATAGTTCCTTGATTAAAGTTAAATTTGATCCCGTTTCCATATAAATCAATTATTTATACACTTAACATTATTTGAGAATTTCTATCAGTACAGTGAAATGAAAATTATGGCTTTGGAAATTGCTGCTTGCTTCACTTCGGAATTTTCTGATCCTAGGAATCAATATATGGCTTTATGTTTTCCTTTTAAAAATATATTCTTGTGTGTGTGTCTGTGTGTGTGTGTGTGTGTGTGTGTTTTGTCTTTTCATCCAAAGTTGTGTTATTTTTGTTCACAAGGCCAAGTGCTGTGGAAGGGATCATAGCCTCTCTTCACTGTGTAGGGACTCTAAATCATGGGATAGGTCAGTACATTGTAGATTACTTATTTCTTATGGCTGGAGTAGAAGACGAGCACATTGGGCTCTGGATGGTAAGTCCACTAATAGGAGTGCCTTGTCTAACAGATTTGATGTTAGGCCTCACCAAGTATATCGCTTTTGTTTCTCATGACATTCGCTTCCCCAGCAGTCTTAACAGCTCAGAAACAAGGAAAGGGGGCTTAACCACACCAGAGACTGATAATAAAAGAGCCATGTATTGCTTCTCAAATGATGATTCAAAGGCTCTGCTGCTAGCCATGCTATTAAAAAAGGCTCTCTTAACTCACTTTTAAGGCCTGCAGAACGTATTTGCTGTAAAGAAACATTTCTCCCAAGAAAATGCACAGGCTATATAGCCCACTTCGGGCATAAAAGAAGTGTTGCTACGTTGTAAAATTCCTTGTTCTGGCATAATAATAATAAAAAAAGCTAACTGAGCCCATTTGAACCCTCAAATTAGCAACTGACCTGTGTATAACTTCACAGTCTCTGCCTGCTAATAATATCAGAAATTCACCCAGTGGAATGAGTGTTTTGTGATCCTTAAGACATACATTATAAAAACAGCTAAGCATGTTTTTTGAATGGAGAAACACTGTTTACTTTGATGGATGTCTTGTGTTTGAGTGGAAGGGACTAGAGAGATGATTTATATATCACTTTACGTGTGCTTTGAATTTTCATCTTTTTAAAGAGCATGAGTAAAGTCTAATTGTTCTTTTATTTTCCTTTTGTTATTTGTGTTTCATATATTCCTGATAATATGAAAAATCCTTGCCAATTCCTCCTAGGACCTTTCAATCAGGCATTTCCATTTCGGTGATGCCACAGGGTTGGGTTTGGTTTGGGTTTTGCTTTATTGGCTTTTGTTTTTTTACCTAGATTCCCATTGCTCTCTGTGAAGGAGAATGGAATTAGCATGAGCGAGTGGTAGATCCATCATTCCCAGCCCACAGCACTCCAGGGATCTGGCTCTCAGTGCAGCCTTGCCCCTTTTAGCCTTCTGATTGGGAATCTCCCCATTACTTGAGAGGAGCCAGTGGGGAGCAAAGTGGAGAAGCCATCTATGAGCTGTTTCCCTGAGGTTTGGGAAGCTGGAGAAATATGCTATTAAAGCAAAATGGAAAACTTTTATTATTTTAACTCCTCTCCTACCAAGCTCTTGCTAGCGACTGGTTTTACTGTTCCTTTAACAGGTGGAGGATTTTTCAGATTCTAGATGCAGCAAGGTAAGTAACGATGTATTTTTAGTTTGACTGAACCAAGTAAGCTAGAATAAAGAGACTCTGCAGTTGCCTGTCAGTTTAATTTCAGTACAACAAATAGTTAAGTTTTTGGCTTGGACAAATTCTTTCCAGGGCTCTTTTTTTTTTTTTTTCGTTTAAAACAGCTGAAACTACCCAGGCTTGGAGTCTCAGTTCTGAAGGCCAACTTAGTGCAGAAGTGGGATGAACGTTCAGGGTGACCACCCCAGACAGGTGTGCAGTAGGTCATTAGCTCTTTTTCCTCTTTTTGCTGAAATAGGATGACATAGTACACTGTGTTGTTAAGAAGACCCCAACCATTGGCAAAATGTTCTTTACAGTGCTTCGGGCACATCTACCTGTCCCTAGGCTGGACTGTGATTTAGAGAACAAGTAGGTCAGCATTTCCTTGAAGGGAAATCAATTATTTGAAAATATCAGGGCTTTTAACGTATGTAAATATGTAGACTTGCATATTTACAAGTAATCCCATAGGCCAGGGGCCTTTATGACATGAACCCTGCAGGAGAGCAAATCTAATCAAATACAAGAAAGTTCCTCTCTGTGGGGAAGAGGGACGCTGAGAATGCTCCCGGATGATGCCCCTGCAGGCAACAACTGTTGCTAAGAGCCGTACCATCATATTGCCACCAGAGCCGGAGAGGCTAGCAGGAACCATAAGCCATTTTGGAAATGTGTGCTCTAGTCGCTTGGCACATTGTTTTCTAAGGTCATGATGCTCACCAATACTGTCTTTAGCTTTTTGTAGGCTTATTGGCTCCAGAAATATTTACTAGTGCCTCTGCTTTTTCTTAATACCCACCTACAATCCACCCTGTGCTCCCTGGCCAGATAGGTCAGCAAGAGCAAAGACTGTAGCTCTGGCATTTTTCCACAAGGACAGACTCCCATTAAAATAGACTACTTGAGCCATTTTGGGGATGCCTAGTTTAGCTTTTTGTAGCTGGGCTTCCATACTCCCATTAGGGCCTCAATGGATTTACTTGACAGCTGAGAATAGTAAATTTAGTGTTTAATTTTGTAGCCAGATTATAATTTATTGAGCTAAATAGTACAGACACACATAGACACCTAATCACACAGTATTAGTATGGGAGAACATTGAAATATCATCAATTGGGTGTGTCATGGAGGCAAAGTACCAAGTTCTGTTACTAATGAGGTGACTTTTATCAAGCACTAGCTCCACTCTGAGCCTTAATTTCCTCGCCTGTAAAATAAAGTGGAGTGGATGACCATTAAGACAATGGTCAATAACAAAGGGACTACTATCCCTATAATAGCTTTTATGGGGAAGTCGAGAATTTTGTTTTCTTTTTGCTTTAAAATTACTAGATGATAGCACCATCTCTTTAAAACAGTTTTGCTGTATAACAAAGCAAATCCTGACACACTTTTTATTTTTATTATGGTGTTGATTAGTTGGACCAGAAATTATTGTCAGAGCAACTAATACCTGGCCTTAATGAGAGAAAAAAAGAGGAGTGCAGGTGGTGAGATAGGAAAGAAACGGTTTTGGTAAATATCAATGGGGCCCTTTTTGAATTTTGGTGAGCTGAATGATGTATGAAAACTATTTGCAAGGCTAGCATATTTTTCAACCGCTAGTAAAATAATAAAACAAGCAATATTTTTAGTAATCCCCATCGTATATGCAGTTTCATAAATGTACAAGATTATGATGATCTCTGCCTCATAATTAACAATTTGCCTAAGTACTTGCTATTTTTTAGTTGTCTGAATAGATTTTTGTAATCCAGAGAAAGAAGGGAACAATCAGTGGAAGCCATCCCAAATGCCTAGTGTTATTGCTACACACATGCACAATTAACAGCGATACTAATTGCTTCAGACCAGAACCTCATTTGTTTTTCTAAGGACAGCAAAAACATTAATAGCCAGAGTGCCTGTCAATCTCTCTCTCTTTTTCCTATAGCCAATTGTATCATAGGGTCTGCAGTTAACTGTAAGCAAATTATTTGGTTGGATTTTCAGCGTATCATCTTGTAATGGAGTTTCCAAGTTTCTGTTGCAGTTAGCAATCAATGCCTTGAACAGCCAGACTTATTTTTATAATATTTTAACAATAGACTTCTATAAATTTAATGAATAAAAGGATGCCGACATGCCAATCAGTTCTGCTGCTGCATTTACATTCTATTACATATTGCATATCTTTAAAATTATTGGCATTAGACCTGCATACAAGAATCATAGAAAGTCCAGGCTGGAGGGAAGCTTTAAGATCACCCTGTCACACTCCCACTCCCTCCTTTTTCAGATGAGTATGATTGTCAGTAATTTGAATCTTGATAACAACCACCAAATCAATGATGCCACACTTTTTTTTTGTACCTTTCAAACGTTGAGAACTATTATAGTAAGTTTGAATGATAACTGGTTGTTTCGGAATCATATTGCTTCAACTTATTTTCAAAACAACTGAATCAGAATTTTAAAAATATGCCCTCATAAGGCTTACCTAAACATAGCCATAATGTTGATGGTATATGTGTGAAAGCAGATGTTCTATGCAGAGCACATGGCAATGAGACACTCAACCAATATCAGCTCTCTTTCCTTCATGCATAGATTACCTAATTAATATTGCCATAGTGGAAACATTACATCAATGACTGACAGTCTGGGCATTTAGAGTCAAACTGACCTCAGGTCCAATCCTGGCACTGCTACTTTCCAACTGTGTGACCTTGGGTAATTTAGTTCATCTCTGTTGGCTTCAGGTAGTTTTCTCACATGTGAAATGTAGCCACTATATAGGCTTGCTTTGAGGATTAAAATTAGATCTTGCATATCAAGTGCTTAGCACTGTTCCTGGCACATAGTCAACAGTTGATAATGGTGGTTATTACCATTATTGTTTGGCATACCCAGTGGCAGCCTCACTCAATAGTATATTTAATCTTACGGTGATTTGGGGTACTTACACATACATATTTGGGCACACAAGTTCATAAGATTTGCATCAGAAAGACTGCTTTCTCAAAGGTTACCTGTGACCACCATGTTTCACAATTCAATGACCTCTTCCCAGGCCTCAGTCTTCTTGACCTCTTTGGAGATTCTAGCACTTTTGCACATATTCTCTTGCTTGAAAGGGTTCATAATCTATCTTGATGTCTTCTCTACATTCATTAGGCTTCCTTTGTTGGGATCTCTTTTCCATATGTACACACACACACACACACACACACGCATGCCCACATCTTCTCCCTCCCCCCTGCCCCTTTAAGTAGAGCAATTCCCAAGGTCCTGTCATTGATCTGCTTCTCTTCTGTTGCTATATTTTCTCCCTGGGTAATTTCATCTCCTCACATAGCTTCACCTTTAACCTCTACACTAATGATTCCCAAATTGACCTCTCCAACCCTTAATTCATTCCGGAGCTCCAGGCTAACTCCAATTTCCAGTTGCCTGCTGAGAATCTCCAGGGCAGGATGTCCTAGGAGACTGAAAGCGTAGTCTGGCTTTTGTCATCCTTCTCAGGAATGCAGATGGAGGAATCTAGCTTCAGAGGTATTAAGGATTGAAAACAAGGCGCAAGTGTGGAGCATCAGTCTGAGCAGAAGTAAAAGTGGTCTAAGTTAGTAAAGTGCTTCAAACTGAGCTTTCCAGGGGAGGCATAACAGATAAACTGTGAATTTCTGTTATTATGCACTGGAGATGTCAATTGGCAGTTGGAACTTTAAAAGGTTTATATTTTCTAGGGATAAGGGAACAGCTTTCCAAGATGAAAATTGAGTTCAGTTTTTAGGTGCTGGAAGATTGGCATGTTTGGAAGAAATGTTAATTAAAATCATCTTTCTTTTCTTTTTCTTTTTCTTTCTTTTTTTTTTTTTTTTTTTTTTTTTTGAGGCGGGGTTTTTTTCGCTCTTGTTACCCAGACTGGAGTTCAATGGCGTGATCTCAGTTCACTGCAACCTCCGCCTCCTGGATTCAAGCAATTCTCCTGCCTCAGCCTCCCAGGTAGCTGGGATTACAGGCATGTGCCACCACACCTGGCTAATTTTGTATTTTTAGTAGAGACAGAGTTTCACTATGTTGGTCAGGCTGGTCTTGGACTCCTGACCTCAGGTGGTCCACCCACCTTGGCCTCCCAAAGTGCTGGGATTACTGGCGTCAGCCACCATGCTTGGCCAAAATCACCTTTCTTTGGACACTTATTACGGTTCATCTTGTTTCAGTGTTTTGTTTAAGAAATGCACATGCCAAGGGGAAAGATGATATACTCAATTTGAATGATGAACAGGTGGGAATTTTGTAAGAGCAAATGTGTGCATAGACACATACACATATGCTGGGTCAGGTGTGCCTGAGATTTTTTAATGTATGCAAGTAATTCTATCAGTGGTAGATAGATTTTTTTCTTTCATTCATTCTGCAAATATTTACAGAACATGCCAAGCTCTCTGTGGAGCAACACAGCTGTGAATATAGAACATATAGAGGCTCTGTCCTTAAGTGTCTAATACATTTTTCTTTTGTTATATGCAGGTACATTGACAATTTAATTTAGTTTAGAAATATCTGCAACATGTCACAAATTGTTCAATGGCCATAATCTTGCTGACAATCTTAATGACCAAAGAGGAACTTAAGGGAAATAAGACAGTGCTAAAGTGGGGAAGGAATGTACATAAATCTGAATTAGAAATTGATTACTTCCTTTAAATTTAGTAAATATTGAATTGCTTTGGGGTTTTACATTTCAAGTTGGCTTGCCAGTGTTTCAGGCCAGGGTAAGAATGATTATGTCTAACCCTAAAACTTAATTAGAGTAAAGGAATAGACAAGTCTTGGTTAATGTGTATACTATTGTCAGGAGAATTAGTTGTAAATGAGTTATTTCTACAGAAACTGTAGGCTTAGAGCTGATATCTTTAGCACAGAGGACAATATCCCTTTTGCGGAAGAATGGTCCCATTTTCTACCTTCTCAAAATGCAGTACAGTCACTCCTGTTTGAACTACTACCATATGGCATATTTGAAGACCATTTTGTCCTCCAAGTGGGAATTATCTGCTTGTGAGTTCCTTGCCTTCATGGTTGCACACCATTCTCCCCTTCAGAAATTTGGCATGGCCTTTGTCTGTAAGTCTCAATTCCAGGTGTTCTTGGTCCCAGCTGTCAGTTTCAAAGTCCTCCTTATGGTCACTCTCAGGTCCAAAGGATCCCTCATTGCATCAGTAAACCAAGAGATCTACTTGGATGCCCAGAGCTCCCGTCAGAGCTATGTAGATGGCAGCCACCCTCTGTTCCACTATGCTAGCTTCTCCTTCAGATCTCTCATGGCACAAAACCTCTCATTATAATGATGTGCATATTGACCAGTGCTTTTTTTTTTTTTTTTTTTTTTTTTTTTTTTTTTTTTTTGCCTTGCATGAGTTAGAGACATTCTCTTATTCTCACTGGAGGTAAGAATGATAGAAACATCGTTGAATTTAGAGTCTCGAATGCCTTTATTCTCATGGTTTTCATCAATCATAATATAACTTCTCTTTCCTTTCTTAGATGTATTCATTCAATACGTATCTATTGAGCACTTACTATGATCCAGGCACTGTTCTAGACATGGGGGACAATACAACAGACAAAGTCCCTGCTCTTGTGTTTCTTAAAGTGTGTGTGTGTGTGTGTGTGTGTGTGTGTGTGTGTGTGTGTGTGTTGGAGGGAAATTGAAAACAAACAAGTATACAAGTAAATGAACAAGATTATCATAGAGAGTGGTAAGTGCCATGAAGAAATCAAAAACATTGGACAGAGAATGATCAGACAGTTGGAGAGTGATCAGAGAAGGCCTTCCTGAGGAGGTGAATTTTGCTCTTTGCTTTTGTTGGTTTTGTACAGACTTCAGTTACGCTTTGGGTCCTTTGGTTTCCTCCATTTCATGATATCCTGGACTCGGTATGCTTTCCCATTTTGTTGCTTCTTGCCACTCTACTTTGAGGACCACCTCCCTTCAACTAGTCCTGAGGAGTAAGCCAACGTAGCCTCCTGTCAAATTTCTGTTCCACACTTTTCTTGTCGTAGTCAGTATTAGAATTCAGCATGTTCACTATCTTCCCTGTTATAGAATATAAATGGATGCTAATCCTTTAGGGATATTTTACTTGATTACTGAGTGCATTTTTTGTTACTCAAGGCAAACTACCTGTTGAAAGAAAACTGCAAGCATTAAAAGTTAGTAAGCATTTGGCTTTGCCTATTTCTGTAAAGGGAAAAGCCGTTGTTAAAATTAGTGTTCAAAGTTAAATAGATGACCCTGTAGGTTCTCTTTAGTTTGAAAGTAGTACAATTAGTTGTTTTCAGAGACAGAGCCAAAATCTCTTTTCAATATGCTGTTTAATTTTGTAAAGTGGATATGCAGGAACATTTTCCAATGTATCAAAATTGCTTAGATTAAGCATACATTTTCCGGCAAAAGCCAGCTTTACAATTCTTGTAAATGTCACAAGAACTTAAAACATTGTGTCTTGTTTTAACCTCTGCCAGCTAGAGCAGCAATTCAGCACAGCAGATTCAACTGTCAGTTTCTTAAATATGAATATCTGAAAGTTCATTGTCTTTTCAGCTTGACCATGGGGAATCTTCAAAAAACTAAAAAGCCAAACACCACTAAAATGTTTGGTGGTTTCAAAATGATATGGCATAGGTGTTGCTTGCTAGTGAGTTAGGTGCCAAGAAAAGCATGTTAACTCTTAGAAGGCCATTTGGATTCTTCCAGCCATCATTTTGTTGTCTTCCTCAGCACCTAGTTAAAGCCCCAGGTAGGAACTGAGGTAGGAGTTAGAAACTTTACCTTCCCTACCTCCTCCCATACCTCCTGTCCTGTCCCATTGAGCTTTGTGGGAGAAGATGGGGAAGCAGGTGGGGTGGGTTTGGAGAAGGTGAACCAGAATGTTGCCAATATCCCAAGTACCATTACATCTCCCTTCTTTAAAACTTCTCTGTTGTCACTTACTATTCCACTTACTACTCAGACACTTGACTGTTCTAAATGCAACAATCAACTCCATGACTAGATTTTAGGAAAGCAGTTTTTTAAAAATCCAGAGAAAAGCTGAGCATGATTCTGTGGTAAAGGAATCTGTGGGAGAAGAGGAACCAAGAGGATTTGGAAACTTCTAGAAATGCAACTCTGATTTACAGTCGCAGAGTTTCTTGACATAGAAAAATAGTGGGGCATAAAGAAAGAAGTGAGGAAGGCATACAGCACAGCGAGTCCTTATATGATTTTAGTTGAAAAGGCAGTTATTTTCTGCAGGTGAGAAAATAGATGCACATCAAGACAATGACTTATCTAAGTACATGCAGCTAATTAGTGGCAGATGCAAGAGAAGAACGCAAGTCAACTGAATCCTATCCAGTATCTTGATTTTTAATTAACTAAACTCGCTGATTTTTTGGCTTGCTTTTGCTGTTTAATTCTTAGCGCTACGTTTGTTGCCAGCACTTGTAATTCATTATGCTCAAATAACTTTATCAACAAAGGTGGACAAAATCCCTTAGAAACAGGTAAAAGGAATTTTGTTTTGGAGGGGTTGGGGCCAACTGACAGATAGTACAGGATTGCATAGAGGTGAGAGTGGTTGGATTGGAAATAAAGCCTAAAACTCAAGATTTAGCTTAAAATAAAATGAAGAAAGAGAGGATTGTGGCTATAGACTGGGGATCCATATTTAAAGGTACACATCATCTCTTTAATGCTCATTCTTAATGACAGCTGTAGCCCATTCTGAAGATTGAAATGTCTTTTGTTAGCTTTCTCAGTACTTTGGGTCTTTTTCCAGGCATATTTGTGGCCTTCTCCTTGTCTTTCTATTTTGCTATTCTGTATGGTTTTTCATCTGCAATGTTTTCCATTAGTTTGGTCTCACTGTCTTGACCAGGGCACTCATGGCACAACTACACACACACACACACACACACACACACGCATATATGTAATCTTATGTGCACATAAAATAGAGAACACTATTTAACAAGTTAGAAACTATTAGATTATTTTTGTTCCTCTTTCAGAATTGAAAGATTTCCTCTTGACAAATGGCTCTTCTCCAAAATCTTAAAATTGCACCTCAGAAAAAAATGATGGTCACTGTGCTACCATGAAGCTTCCTGTCCCTTCACTTTCATTGGCTTACTATCCAATGGGCTCCATTGATTTTCCAGACAGCTCTCAACCTTGCCTCATCAGCCAGACACTAGAATTACAAGGGAGCTTCATCAAGATCTTGTGTGGTTTCAAAAAACTTCCACTTTTCTAATTTGGGCAATGGGTATGGTACAAACCATCTGTAAATGGCATTTGGTGGTGCATTGGTCTTTCTTCTCATGGCTTCTACAATTCTAACTTGATTTCTGCTCACCACAGGGCACAGTTTGCCTTCTCTTCCCTGGGAGCGCTTGTTCATTTGTCAGGAGACCTAAAAGAAGGCTGCTGTGTACAGTGGTGGAATGTCAGAGTCATCCTAGCTGGCAAAAATAGGTCTTTAATGGCCTTTACTGATTGTTTCTATATTGACATATAAATCCACATGAGGCTATGTGAGGAGACTGTGCATAGTCTTTCTCCCGTTTTTTTCATATGAATTGATTTGGCAATGTCATAGATGATGCATGAGGCGAAGTGTTTCTTAAGCTCACTTCTGCTTGTTTGCATGAAAAGGAATAAAAGCTACAGGGAAGAAATGAACATTGTGTGATGCCTTAAGCAGGAGCCATTTTCTGACTCACATCTTTTAGACGATAACCCACTTTCTGAACCTGTGCAGGGGAGAGTGGTCACTGTGATATTCTTTTGCTGGAAAAACCTCTCCTAATTAATGGAGGTTTTCTGAAATTCATAAGAGATGAAATATAGAGTCTCAAAAAATGAATTCGTTGTAATTATAAATGCTTGCATGTTATATGAGAAAATGAAATGGGATAAGAGCTTTTTGATGAAGATTCTCTGAAAACAACACAATGTTTTATTGTTGAAGAGCCATGTGATTTAATACTCAGTGATCATGAAATCGCATGTAAAGCATTCCACCAGGAGAGTCCAGAAAGCCTCATTTATTCCTCTCTGTATGAGCAGATTCAGTGTCTCCTTTACAATGCTATCAAAATATGTATAAATGAAACAACTTTCTTGGGGCTGATTTTAAATTTAACCCACAGGAACTGCAATGTAACATGAGTACCTGAATATTTCCCTATTTGGAGTCAAAGTGGGATAACTGGGGTCGGGGTAGGGGAGAGGCCCCTAGCTTTCTGTCCTACAACAATCTCAAGCACAGGATCTCTGATTTCCCCTTCTCATGCAGGAGGTATTTTATGTCTTGGCAATGGGTACTTTTGTTCCCTGCTTTTCATGGCCTACAATCATAGGTCAGTTAATTGGCTCTGGGTCATTCTGGGGCTGAGGTAAAACAGGTAGTGTCCTTCAATAGATTTGGAGAAACTGGAGGGGGCTCTTAACTTGGTGATTATCCAGTAATGTGATTGAAAATGTACTACTATATTAGTTAATTCGATCATTACAGATATACTTATTGAGCTCCTACCATAATTCAGCACTATTCTTAATTCTAGAGATATGACAATTGAATAAGACAAGTATTGTTCCTGCTCCCAGGGAGCTTATATTCTGGTGGCAGATATAGATAATTTGGAGGAAGCAAGTCAACAAAACATGTCCATATTGTGATGAATGTTATGAAGGAATTAAGTGGAGTGCTAGATGGGGGATGTGTAGCCTTTGGAATAACCTCATTGTGGGGGCAAACTTATCCTTTGTGGATATATTTGATTTTTGGAAACATCAAAAATGATATGGAGCCAGGTCTTATAAACATATAATGGAAGATCAAAATGATTGATAATGGTTTTGCCCCCAAATGAGGGTATATATGTAATTACTGTAGTATTTCTTTTTTTACTATACTTTAAGTTCTAAGGTATACTGTAATATTTCCGAGTGTCAGTAAAAATATATACTACACTGACTAGTGATAAGCATGCCCATGCTTTTAAAGGCAGTTGAAAGGGCTCCAGTAATGGGTGTTGTCCTTTGAAAGCATTTAGGCATCTGTAGCTACCAACAGCCAACAGCACTGTCTCCATTTCTCTGCCTATCCTCAATTTTAGTCAACCCTTGTCATCATTGGCAAATGAATTGTAGCTGTTATGTTGGTACATAAAATAAACATTCAGAGACATTCCAAACTATGTAGTACAGCAGTAACATGTGAAATTTGATTGTGACAGCTTGTAATGTAGTTCTTTCATTTCATTAGTCCAAATAAAGTGGAGTTTCATTTATGCTATTTTGTATCAAGTAAATCTGTAGAATGCTAATATACCACTTCGATGAGATACAATCAATTTGAGTCTAGGAAAAGCAAGAATGTTATAAGGGAGAATGTCAAGATGAAGATGAACAGACAAAGGAAGCCATGATAGGAGAATTGAGGACCCCTTGTGTGCTCCTTCTTGTACTAACTTGAGTGGTATCTATCATGTCCCTTTAGTGATCGTTCTAGACATGTCCCCATTAAGGGATATCTAATAGAGATGGTTTTGTAAACTGAGAAGAAGTCAATGATAGCCATTTAATTATATTTTTAGTGTGATGTTAGTTGCCTGTTTTGAGAAGCATTGATAGAACCATGGGTGTTTACTTGAGCAACTACTCTGCCGGGCACTGGGAGTACAGAGGTGAATCAGAGAGAGATCCTGCCTTTATGGAACTCACACTGAATTTGGGAGATAGAACTAACCGTTGTGGTAGAATATGGTGCATACTAATATATATAAAGGTAGATACTTGATACTTCAAGGAGTCTGCTCTAGGTTGAGTTGTTGGGTCAGAAACTACTAAGGGAATTATTCTACAGTTTGCTATAGCTAGTGATGGGGCAGGTATGTTCATTTCTTCACCTCATACAAATATCTTTGGACTCTTGGCATGATTCACATGCATACACTTTCAATCTATCTGCCAGTTTTAAAGGCAGGTAGAATGGTGAGGTCTAGTTTCAAAACAAGTAGCTTTTATAGGTAATATTCTGTGGTTTCTTCTTGAATGTAGAACCAGACTGATTCAGAATAACTCTCACGTGACCTGTTGTGAAGAACCAGCCTTAATTTTTCCTTCTCTTTTTTTCTTTTTGCAACACCAGCTCCATTTCTAGTAGCAAATCTGAGCCAAAAGCACAGATTCACTGACTGTTTGCATAAGACACTAAATAGGCACTGAACAGAGGATTAATGTAGCCCTATCTTCTGGGAGCTTATAATCTAAAACAGACAACAAACTGGAAAGAATATCCAACACACCTGATATGCTCATTTCCCTTCTCATATAAATGCAAAGAAAACAGAAAGTGGCAAGTCACATTCTACAGGATTGGGAAAATCCCCTAGAGAGTATTCTCTTTTCGTGACTTTTCAAGTTAAAAGGTATTTTGTATATGACATGTAATAGATTACAGTGTTATTTGATGAAAATGCAAGCAATATTCTTCCTTTCTTTTTTACTATCAACAAGTTACATTGGAAGGTATGGATCAAATTAAAAGTGAATTCTTGATTTGCCATGGGGAAATATGTGCAGTATTTTAAATACTCTAAGGTAAGGATCAACTTGTGGGAAGAAGAAGTATCATAAAAATTAATTTAAGAAACTAGCCTTGAGATATTTCCTAATAATCCCACAGGGGAAAGCAACATCTGTGTCGTAATAAAGGCGCTTAGTGTGACCTTTTTGCAAAAGGGAATATTACCGAAACATGACCAACGTTTGGAGCTGAGGTAGTGCAGTAAAATAATGGGAGTCTACTAAATATTTTTAAGGATATGTTCATTTGTAAGAAAGTAGTGAAACAGTAGGACATCTGCCAAACCAAGGTTAATTTCCCAAAGCTCGTGTGTTTGTGAGAGACCCAGAGAGAGGCACAGGAATAGAAATGCAGAGATAAAGAGACACAGAGAGAGAAAGTAGCAAGAGGCTGAGCCAAAGGTGGACAGAGACCAAGAACTGAAAGTCAGCCACCCTACTGATTACCTTCCAACTCTATCATGAAATTCACTAAGAGACCTTGGTCAGGTCACTGCTCTCTGGGCCTTGGTTTCTTCATGTGTAAGATGAAGGGATGGACTAGAATGTGACTCTATAGAACTTACCAACTCCTTGGTTCTACTCTTAGCTGCTAGGTAAATGAAAAGGCAGGCAGGTGGGTAGGTAAAAATATACACGGGCAGGCATGGAGACAGACAGACTGGCCACATACGTGCATAGACAATTTTCACAAAAATAGAACAAAGCCCAAATCGTGGTAGACCAGTGAACTGTGAATCACAGAGAGCAGCAGCCAGATCCACAAAATCATCTCATTGCTTTTGATATTGCCATGGCGAAAACTTGGCAGATTTCCTTTTACCTGGCACTGACCCAGCTTCCTTGGGGCCGGCGTTCAGACCTTTTCTGACTGGCTTGGCCGACCCTTTCCTCCACCGACTCAGAGAAGTAGTTATGTCAGGATCTGCAAATGACCTCTGATGCCCAAATGGAAGAAGAACTCAGCGTACTCTTCTAACTCTTAACACTTGAGGATGAAAAAGCTCACATAACCTACCATGCATATTCTTGTCCAATTTTCTGTCTGGATATCTGGTTGTAATGTTCTATGGATAATTTTAAGCACACTGTATTCACCAGGCTTTCAAAGGTAACCACTTTTAAACTTCTGTGAGTCTTGTTTGCAGGGGCATGGAAATGAAGAGAATAATTAGTACTTGTCAAGCGCCCAGCCAGCGAATGACTTTAGTAAGGTGCTAACAATGCACTCAAATGAGTGCAGCAAAATGATGGGGACTTACAGGTGGATTTTAGTATCTGGTTTATTTCACTTTCATTGGTTTTTGCAAGAAGTAATATAGTGTGATTTTTCTTACTTTGACTGTTTATAATTTATCAGCCTTCCCCAAAATAATACCTCAAGAGTTTAGCCTGAGGGCACATGAGCCGATAGTAGGTACCCCTCTGGGAAAATCTGATTAAGCATTTGTTTCTCAAGAAACTCCTTTGGTGTCTGGAATACCATTTTGAATACATCTAGAGCTTCACATTTTGATGCTCCTACATTTTATAAGAATCTATGAAAAGCAACTCCATCAAAATTGTGTTTCCTTAGTGAAAGATAGTGCATTAGGATAACCATCTGTATTGCACCCATTACCATAGTACTTTCTTAAGAGGCTTTTGCCATCACTGGAAGCCTTACTCTTCCAGGACAAGTGAGCCCCGAGAACACAGGCTAGGGTGGGCAAGATGTGTGAGGATGAAGAGGCCAGGCTGGCTGCAGTCAAGCTTGCTCTTATACCAAGTGGCGGATGGGTTTGGTTGAGTCATGTAGCTAGTGGGAGAGGATGCTGAAAGACACGAGAGAGGCTTGGCTTCCACATGTATCTCCAGCCCCACCTCGTCCTTGGGGTCCAGACTCCTGCAACTCACGCACCGCTCCTGTCTCTACTGGGAGGTTTAGTTGGGATCTCGAACTTCACCTGCCCCCCAACAAACTCCTGACATTTCCCCAGAACGTGGTCCTCTCCCAGTCTTCCCCACCTCAGTAAGTGGCAACTCTGCCCTTACCAGTTGCTCAGGGGAAAATCTTCAAGGTATCTTTCACACATCTTTTTCTCCCCCAGGCCATATCTAATCCACTAGCAAATTCTGTCTACTTCATCTGCATAATACATCTGGAATCTGACCGCCTCTTGCCACCATCACCTCTGTCATCCTAGTCCAAGCTGCCATAATTTCTTACATGGGCTTCTGTAGAAGCCTACTAGCTGGCTCTCCTGCTTCCTCTATTGGGCCCCCACAGTCCTGTCTAACCACAGTGATAACCCTTTTAAAATGTTAATTGAGATGTTGTCATTCCTCTTTTCCCAGCCCAGCAGTGGCTCCCCATCTCCTTCAGCAACCAACACTGCAAGGTCCTGCATAGTGTGGCCCATGTTCCATCTCTGACTTTATATTTTATTACCCTGCCTCAGGCCCATTTCTTTTCAATCACACCAGTCTTCTCGCTTTACCTTAAATATACCAGGCCTCTTGTTGCCTCAGGGCCTTTGTATTTGCTTCTCTTTCTACCTGGAATGCTCTTCCCCTAGATATCTGCAGGGCTGGGTCCTTGTGTTCATTCCAGTCTTTCTTGAAATGTCATAGGAAAAGGATTGCCAAGGAGTCCAATTCTTAAAAAGAAGTCACTGGTCTTGGCCAGCAGGAAGTCACTGATGACTTTTTAGAGGGCAGCTGCAGTCAAGTGGTAGAAGACGAGACACGTTGTTTTTGAATCATCTGTATCCCTTACCAGGCTGTGCACTGCTAGAGTCTGGTGCTGTTGTCTCATTCATTCTTGTCTCTCTAGTACCCTTCAGAGTGCCTGGCACCAGTAGGCACTCAGTGTTTGTGGAATGAGGGCACGAGTCTTATTTTCAAACAATTGGTTATGTTAAAACACGTTAAATTGCTGAATGTTTGTGATTGCTTTCTCAGTTTTTCTCAGGGAATATGTTTGAAAAACAAAATCTGTGCATATATTGTATACCCATTTCCTGAGTATTGACAGGTGACATGGTGCTGTACATGTGATTTAGAGGTTTTCAGTGCACACAGGTTGTGGGGGAGGCTGAGACCATCCTTAGTGTCTTAGGGAGATAAGAAAGTTCAATCTCTGCTTGTGTATTAACTAGCTCACTTCCCTTTTAAAATCCCCTTTCTAGACACTGGAAGGGCTATTTAAATTCAAAAGTTATCCTTGGGTTCAAGCAAAATCTTAATGACTTTAGGGACAGATATTTAACAGGTGGTTTAGATAGTCAACACTCAGCTGGTGTTGACAAACCACATTGAACCACATTGAACATGGGGTTCCCTAATAATTTTAACTGAGCTCAACCTTCATCTCCTTTATCACCTCTCCTTTATTTAACTCTCTGCTGGAGTTCAAAACACCACTGTAGGAATGGCTTTTCTTCTTCTATCTTGCTCCCCCTTCCAGGCTGTGCCCTCTTAGATTTTTCCCTGGACACCAGTTAGAGAAGGTTGGCCTTCCCTGAAACTCTTTATTCCCAGATCCTTTTGACACCACTAGTAAATCCTGCTTTCTTTGCTGTCTGAGAATTGTATGAAAGTCACTTCTGCAGCATTGGTCTCTACACCAGTGGCTGGGAAGCCATGGCAGGACTCTGATCCCATTTCTAGTATTGCTCTTAAACCAGCTCTGCCTGCAAAGGTCAGAGTTTTAGACTTCAAGCCCTCTATTTTCTGAAAGTGATTGTGGCTTGTAGACTATTACCTGGGTCAGTCCACAGGGTCTGCTCTGCCTGCCCTGATATCTACCGTGTTCATCATGTGAGACATTTACCTATGTGGGAGGGAAAACGGTATCACGAGTGTGGCCAAGAATAGGTAGCGATTTCTACCAGGAGTGGAGGAGGTCATTTCATACTCCTACAAAAGAGGATTTTTCTGTTACTCCCCCTCTGCTATAAATAAAACACACACTTAACAGTGATATGCCATCCAGGCTCATTCAACAAACATTTGCCGAGCGCCACGCAGCCTGAGTGTAAAGGAGTTGGGGGAAATAGGGACATGAGACATGGTCCACATACCCTCAAAAAGCCCGCAATCCACAGAAGGTGGAAATAGTGAGAAAGGTACAGACAGAGCTTATGAATCAGTGCGATATAATCAGGTCTGAGCAGAGTGGAGCCAAGAAGAAGCAATCTGTTTTTGCCTGAGGCTGTAGAGAAGACTATTCAACAGGAAAGGTAGCTGTGGGTTTTCAAAGAGAAACAGGACTTTGTGGAGAGGAGAAGATGGGGAAGTGCTATCCTGTTAGAGAAAGTGGCTTTGTAAAGGCCCAGAGGCAAGGACCAGCATGGGGGATCTGGGAAAGGTTGTGGTGTGGCATTTAGAAAATATGTAAGGCGAGGTTCCATCTCGGAGGGTATTGCAAGCCATGCTGAGACATAGACCTGATTAGGTAGGCAATAAGGAGCTGCCTACGGTTGTCAAGCAGGGGAAGGAGGAAATAGCTGTTTCTTCCAAAGATAATAGTAGCTTAATTGTGGAGCACAGAAGGGAGCGGGTTGGCACTGTGATGGATAAGTACCATACTCTTACCATCACCGAACTGACCACACTGACCAAACAACTCTTAGTGTGAAAGGGGGGAAGTGATATTCCTAAGGGCTGTGTCACCTGGGTGGAAGAGCTGCAGTTGCATCACTTGTCCTGATCGTTGTTAAACTGAGCGTGGGCTGGGAGCTCCTTGTTCCTAGGCAAAAGTCCTCAGTAGGAGACTGTTTGTAATCATGCCTAAAATTACTTCACTATTGGAACCAGTGTTTGATCTGTGATTAAGAACTGGATGAAAAAATCAAGTAATCAGCCATTGAAATTGTAACCATAAATTGTTCTATAAACAACTAACTTCCCCTGCCTCCCAGACTTCAAGCAACAAACTTGAAAACAGATACTTTTCCTGTTGTTTTTTCACCTCATGGGTTTTAGCCAGTGCTTTTGAGCCTTGCAGAAGTCAGAGGGTAACACCTGCCAGCCACAATGCCCCTTTGTCCCTCACATATGGATCACTCATGATGCTGTGCCTTGTCAGACTAAGACAAGATACCCAAGGAGTGTGGAACTGTTAAAAATATGCAACTTATTAAGATTTGTCTAGTGAGGGTAAAGAGGTTTATTTTTAACACAACTGGGGAGAAACTGCCTGGATTTCGAGATAAAGAATAGAAAAAGCCTTTAGTGGCTGTTGCCTTTTCAATGATGTGTTAGAAGTAGCTTTTGTCCTGAAGGGTTTTATTTTGCCCAAAGCATTCAAATACTACAGCCCATAGAGATATTTTCGTAAAACAACCTTAGGGCTTATTGACTTTTTCTTGTCTGGGATTGCGCTGTGCTTAACCTTCCAGATATATGATAAATAGTCACAAATATTAAGAAAGATGTAAACTTTGTTTTGGGGAAGACCATGGCAGCAACCAGGCAATCTTGTCACATGAAGCAACTGACTGTGGAACCACAACCTGCTTTGCTCCTATAATGCCTAGGGACAACCAGACAAGAGTAGTTTAGGGAGTTATTTCATGTGATCATTTTTCTGATGTTAAGAGGTAGCAGCTAGTAGTTGCTCAGCAAGGTTCATTTTCCTCCTCTGTTGTCATTTACAGCCCAAACCCTTAGAGATCATAACATGGAAGAGCCCTTAAGGGTCTGCCCAAACCTTTCCATTTTGCAAGATAAGTAGGAAGGCTCACAGAAGTTAATGACTTACCCTTTGTCCTCGACTGGTCCTTGGCAGAAGCAGAGCTAGAATCGGGTCTATAACCCAGCCTCTTTCACAAAAATTCACTTTCACAAGTTAGCATCCTTGGCACTTTGCATAACAATACCACCAATGATAACATAGATACCACTTTATAGTTTGCATAGTGCTTTTCACCATAACATCTTGTGTTGAACTCCCATTGTTATCCATGGCTTTACTGGTGGCAATTTAAAGGACAGTGTGTTGTAGACTGGGATCCCTTACCCAAAGAGGAGTTTGAACTCCTTTTTTTAAAAGAGGGCTGAGAAAGGTTTCACTTTATGTTCTTGTATTTCTTTCTTTTTTTTTTTTTTTTTTTTTTTTTTTTTTTTTTTTTGAGATAGAGTCTCTCTCTGTCACCCAGGCTGGAGTGCAGTGGCGCGATATCGGCTCACTGCAAGCTCCGCCTCCCGGGTTCACGCTATTCTCCTGCCTCAGCCTCCCGAATAGCTGGGACTACAGTCACCTGCCACCGCACCCTGTTAATTTTTTGTGTTTTTAGTGGACGGGGTTTCACCGTGGTCTAGATCTCCTGACCTCGTGATCCGCCCGCCTCAGCCTCCCAAAGTGCTGGGATTACAGGCATGAGCCACCGCGCCCAGCCCTGTTCTTGTAATTTCTTAAAGGATCTGTAGATAAAAACATTAAAATATTCTGGGTGTAAAATAAAACTGTCTCAGAATGGGAATGGACTTAAGGTACAGTAAGGAGATATAGGAGACAAATCAATGGAAGATTTAAAGTCAGGAATAAATGCTGATAATGGATCTCCAGATACTTCTCTTGAATTACAAAAAACACGAAAAAGAAACTGTTGTTACTGGGGTGGAGACAAAACAGAAGAAAGAAGATAAAGGGAATAGGCTAAGGAGAAAGGAAGAGATTAAGGGAGAAACCTCTGTATGAGGAACAAACCAAAGTTGACTCTTTTTTCAAAATTCCTGCATTATCTGGGATAAACAGCAAATGTTTGAACATAAAACACCTGAATCTCCCAGCGCTTCAACTGATTTGTGTTTTGGAAGTTAGTACTTTGGGAAATTGAAGACTTTCCATTTCCTAGGGAAGTTGCCAATTTAGAGTTTTACATAAGCGGTTGGCAAATTATGTCCCCAGGCCAAATCCACTCCATTACATGTTTGTTTGTTTGTTTTTGGTATGACCAGTAAACTAATAACAGTTTTTATATTCTCAAACAGGTGAAAAAATTAAGAACAATGTTTTGTGACTTTAGAAAAATATATGCAATTCACATTTCAATGTCTGTAAATAAAGTTTTGTTGGAACACAGCCATGCATTCATTTACATGTTGTGTGTGGCTGCTTTTGTACTGTAACAGCAGAGTCTGCAACTCTGAAAAGATTTACTATCTGGCCCTTTACGTGGTTTGTCAACCCTTGCTTTAAACCAATCTTTTGGTTTCCCTGGGCCACATTGGAAGAAGGATAATTGTCTTGGGCCACACATAAAATACACAAACGATTGCTGATAAGGAAAAACAAAATCTCATACTGTTTTAAGAAAACTTACAAATGTGTGTTGGGCTGCATTCAAAGCAAAGCCATTCTGGGCCGCATGCAGCCTGCAGGCTGCGGGTTGTACAAGCTTGCTTTAAACGGAAGTAACTTCATGATCTGAAAGTGTTAAATAACTTTCTCTGGAGCCCACCTCTTAACCAGAGGGGAGTTTAGACATTGGGATAATCTGGTTCAATGTAACTTAATTCAGTGACTTGTACTTAGAATCAAGTTACAAAAGTGGAATATTATGCTTCCTGTCTAACTATAAATTGTATTCCATAGAGGTACGTCAAATATTTCAGTTTTCTAAAATATAATATTAAGCTTCCCAGTAATTCAAAATGAGATTAAGGGGAACTTTTTTTATTTGCTCTTTGTAACAACCAGCTTCATATAACCAGCAGCAAGCAATGGGGTCCCCAGACTGTTTGAGGACACTTTTGTATCGATTAGCTATAGTTAAAGCCTGAATGGTTAAATCAGCAATTTAACTTTAAAAAAAAATGCTGTAGATTCTAAGTTATAATACCTCTACAGCAACAGACTTCCTATCAGGCAGACTGTGGAGACAAGCAGTTATTTGTACCGATTTCTGGCTAATTACTAATCTATTTGTTTGGCATCTCCCACCAAAATGCCATACCAAGCTGGGCTTTCCAAGGGCATTTTTGTATAATGGGATTCAAACAGGAATTTGAATGCTCACCTGAACCATCTCTCTGGATCTCTTCACTAGGATGAAGGAGGGTTGATTCCAGCTTGGGACAGATGACCAGGAGGTAAATGAAGGGGTTGAGGATCAGCATTGGAAGGTCAGGAAGGACACATTTTACAAGTTGGGACATTCAACCTATGAATCAGTTCTTATGCAGTTTCAAGATGTGTTTTGCACTGATTAGCTGTCTTTGAAGCCCATACAGTTAAGGCAATTTTCTGCCTTCTGCCTCTTCACTGAGCACCTGTATTAGCTGGAGCTTAGATCTAAGAGAAAAGGATGAATTCTGTGACTTGCTGGAATGTATTCTACTAGCTAAGAAGACCAAGGGCCTTTAAGCTTCAGATTTGCATCACTGTCTCTTCAAACTAGATTACTTTAATGAGTACTTGATATGGTTTGGCTGTGTCCCCACCCAAATCTCATCTTGAATTGTAGTTTCCATAATCCCCACTTGTTTTGGGAGAGACCTGGTGGGAAGTAATTTAATCATGGGGCTGGTTAACCTCATGCTCTTCTCATGATAGGGGGTGAGTTCTCAGGAGGTCTGATGGTTTCGTAAGGTGCTTTTCCCCTTTGTGCTTGGCACTTCTCCTTGCCGCCGCCATGCAAAGAAGGATGTGTTTCCTTCCCCTTCCACTATGCTTGTAAGTTTCACGAGGCCTCCCCATCATGCTGAACTGTGAGTCAATTGAACCTCTTTCCTTTATAAATTACCCAGTCTTGGGGTATGTCTTTATTAGCAGCATGAGAATGGAATAATGCAGTACTGTACTTTTGTAATTTTCATATTTATTTCTTACATTTTGAATCAATAGTTTCATATGATATGAGTGTATATTTTCAATTACATGTTATTTTGGAGACCATGTCATTTTTCATGGGTTTTCATAGCTCTCTTACTTTTGGCTGTTATGGAGCTTAGGAGAAAGGTTCCTGTCATCCCCATCCTCTGGCTTTTCTGCTCTGCTGAAATCATTATAACTAGCTTAAATTTATATTTCAGGAACCTTCTCTGGAATCAAAACAGAGTTATCTTCTGATAAGTCTGTTTGCTAGACTGAAGATTTGTATGAGGATTATCAGAAATGTTGGCCGGGCACAGTGGCTCATGCCTGTAATCCCAGTACTTTGGGAGGCCGATGCGGGTGGATCACCTGAGGTCAGGAGTTCGAGAGCAGCCTGGCCAACATGGTGAAACCCCGTCTCTACTAAAAATACAAAAATTAGCCGGGCGTGGTGGCGGGCGCCTGTAATCCCGGCTACTTGGGAGGCTGAGGCAGGAGAATCGCTTGAACCCGGGAGGTGGAGGTTGCAGCGAGCTGAGATCGCACCACTGCACTAAAGCCTGGGGACACAGAGTGGACAACATAGCATGGCCTCCACCCTCATGAAATTCACATTCAAAGCTGGGTGCAGTGGCTCACACCTGCAATCCCAGCACTTTGGGAGGCCGAGGCGGGTGGATCACGAGTTCAGGAGATTGAGACCATTCTGGCCAACATGGTGAAACCCCGTCTCTACTAAAAATACAAAAATTAGCCGGGCGTGG